>NC_052157.1:98215135-98430624 GCF_902713615.1 Scyliorhinus canicula | reverse complement strand
CTCCGTCGACCCCCCCCCTCCGTCCGACCCCCCCCCCTCCGTCCGACCCCCCCCCCCCTCCGTCCGACCCCCCCCCTCCGTCCGACCCCCCCCCCCCTCTCCGTCCGACCCCCCCCCCTCCGTCCGACCCCCCCCCTCCGTCCGACCCCCCCCCTCCGTCCGACCCCCCCCCCCTCCGTCCGCCGCCCCCCTCCGTCCGCCGCCCCCTCCGTCCGCCGCCCCCCTCCGTCCGCCGCCCCCCTCCGTCCGCCGCCCCCCTCCGTCCGCCGCCCCCCTCCGTCCGCCGCCCCCCTCCGTCCGCCGCCCCCCCTCCGTCCGCCGCCCCCCTCCGTCCGCCGCCCCCCTCCGTCCGCCGCCCCCCTCCGTCCGCCGCCCCCCTCCGTCCGCCGCCACCCCCTCCGTCCGCCGCCCCCCTCCGTCCGCCGCCCCCCTCCGTCCGCCGCCCCCCTCCGTCCGCCGCCCCCCTCCGTCCGCCGCCCCCCTCCGTCCGAATACAGTCCCTTTGAACTAATTTTTGGCCGTGAAGTAAGAGGACCACTTAAATTGATTAAGGAGAAATTGTGAGTGAGCAGTCTGAAACTACATTGTTGGATTGCATGTCAAGTTAGGGAACAGGTGAATTGGCTGGACAACATTTAAAAGTTGCACAGCATGTGATGAAACAGGAAGCGAACAAGAAAGCAAATGTTCATAGTTTTGCTAGTGGAGATAAAGTTTTAGTATTGTTTCCAGTGGTAGGTGAACCTTTAGATCTGCCAAGGTTTTGTGGACCTTATTAGATTGAAAGGAAATTGAGCGAGATGAATTTTTTGGTAAGATAAAAGGAAAACTCACTGAGTGTTTCATGTGAATATACTTAAAAGATATTTTGAAAGGGAAGGAGAGCAAACGGAGGAGGTTTTAGTGATTCTGACTCAAAATGAAGAACAGCATCCAGATGATTCTGAATTTGACATTCCTTAAATTAAATTGGATGACGAGGATGTTCTTAAATATTGGGATAAATTATTGAGTTACCTTCCCGAGGGAAAACAAACTGATCTGAAAGAGTTATTAATATCACATGGGCAAGTTTGTGGAAATAAGGGGCTGGTTTAGCACAGTGGGCTAAACAGCTGGCTTGTAATGCAGAACAAGACCAGCAGCATGGTTCAATTCCCGTACTGGCCTCCCCGAACAGGCGCCGGAATGTGGCGACTAGGGGCTTTTCACAGTAACTTCATTGAAGCCTACTTGTGACAATAAGCGATTATTATTATTATTATTAATAAATAAGTTGGGAAGTACTAAAATGGTTATAATTGATGTCGGTGTTCCAATTAAACAACATCCATACAGACCCTCTAAAAGTGGCACAGGTTCAAAAGGAAACTGAAAGTATGCTTGAAAATGGCATAATTGAAGTGGGTGGCAGCGAGTGGAACTCACCCATAATGATGGTACTGAAACCGGACGGGTACCCAACGGACTATCGAAAATAGTGTGTGGACCATCAAAATCTGACCATGCTTCATACGCACTTAACAAATCATCTTTCTTATAAATCTTATCCATATAAGTGGAATAGTGTATCGAAAACTTAATGCAGTTCCAAAAACAGACTCTTATCCTATCCCACGTTTGGAGGACTGTATTGAGAAGCTTTTATCTCCAAACTGTATTTACTGAAAGTTTACTGGTACGCACCTTTATCCGAAAGGGTGAAGGAGATTTCACCTTTTGTGACTCCAAATGTTATATACCAATTCATAGTTATGCCATTTGGTATGAATAACGCCCCAGCCACATTTCAACGGTTAATTAACAAAGTCATTTCAGAATTACCCAATTGTGTGGTGTACATAGATGATCTGGTGATTTTTAGTCAGACATGGAAAGAACAATTTAAGCACCCAATGGAGTTATTCAATCGACTTCAGGAGGCAGGTTTGGTGGTAAACCTAGCCAAAAGTGAGTTTGGAAAAGCCCAAGTCACGTTCCTTGGCCATACAATTGGACATGGACAAATGGTCTCACAGGCTGTGAAAACAAAGTTATTGGGAGTTCCCAATACCCTTGACACAAAGAGAAATAATGAGATTCCTTGGCCCGAGTGGGTTTTACCGTAAATTTGTGCTGATTTTTAGTAGCATGGTTGCTCCACTGACAGATTTGCTGAAGAAACGTAGCAAATTCCAGTGGGCAGCAGAGTGTAAACAGGCATTTGACGGCCTGAAGGTTTGTGTTAACCACTACTCCTGTATTGGCACCCCCAAATGACACAAAACCATTCAAAGTGGCTATCGATGTGATGTGGGCATTGCAAGAAGACGATGAAGGAATAGAGCGGCCTATTGGGTATTTTTCCGCAAAATTAAATTATCATGTATTTGACAATTGAAAGGGAGATTTTGAGCTTGGTGCTGGCTTTGCAGCATTTTAACATTTATGTTACCAGCAATTCGTCTGAAACAATTATATATACTGATCATAATTCATTGACGCTTTTGGAGAAATTGAAGAATAAGAATGCCAGACTGTTTCGATTGAGTTTATTATTACAGCCATTTAATTTGGAACTTATAACGGTAGCATAGTAGTAGCACAATTGCTTCACAGCTCTGTTAAGTAATGGTTTAAGAGACATTGCAGTTAGTTGTCTCATTTATGTTAAGTGTCCAATATTTGACACTGATATGTAAAGGGGCTTCAGGTGGCCTCTGGGTCTGGTGATGTGTGGAGTTTTGTGCAGAGTCTGTTGGAAGAAATAAAAGTGTGTTGGTGAAAAAGGAACAGAACTTTTGTCTCTTCATAGCACAGCATCTAATACGTCTAACAATTGATAGCAGAGGATGGTTGCTGTGTAAATGTGAAGGGTTGAAAGATAAAAATTTTCCAGATCAAACCAAGGAGTGAGTGAAAAAAAAGGGATATATGGCTGAACCCAGGATGGCTGGATATCATTTATTTTCTGAAAGGGAATCGTACGACCAATGGAGAAGTGCAGTAGTTATGTGGACTAAGGTAACTGCTTTGGGAAAGAGAAAACAAGGTATGGCATTGGCTCTTTCTTTACCATATGGCAGTAAAATCTGAAACAAAGTGCTTTCTGAGCTGGTTTTGGAAGAGTTAGACTCAGAAGAAAGTCTGCCGACTTTATTACATTATATGGATAAGATTTATAAGAAAGATGATTTGTTAAGTGCGTTTGAAACAAGGTCAGATTTTGATAAATTCTGGAAAATGATTTATCCATGGAAGACTATAAAATGGAATTTGGCAGACAATATAAAAGGCTGCAGAAACACAACCTGGAATTTCCACAGTCTGTGTTGGCCTTTAAATTCCTTGAGTGAGCAACATGGATAGACTCCTGGTTTTGACAGGAGTTCAGTTTACGGATAAGGATACCTTATTCGAACAGATGACAAAAGCTTTACAAAAGTTTCTGGGGAAACATTCGATTCCGATGGCTCTAATGACCCAAATAGGTCAGCCTGCAATAAGGCAGAATATGGAAGATACACTACTAACAGGATGGCGAAATCGGATGGCTACGAACAGGCCTCAAGACTATAAAAGGAGATCGAGACAAGGAAATTATGAAGACAGAAACCCAGTTAGAACCTACAATAGGAAGATGAACCCCAGAAATGCACGGGGCATGATAAATCGATGTTTTCGATGTGACTCTCAATACCATTATGCTTTCAACTGTCCAACTCGTTATGATAGAGTGTTTGAAGTGACACATGACACGGAAGAGTCAGAAGAGGAAAAAGATAGTGACCAGAAAGAAGGCATTGTCCTATTAACAAGCAGTGTTATGCCGGTAATGAGGGTGTTGGTTGCAGAATCCTTCAACTGTGCTGATTTGGACAGTGGCTGCACATCTCCTGTGTGGGGGAGTGACTGGTTAAAACGTTATCTGGACTCCTTGAATGCTGAAAATCGTAACAAGGTTAAGGAATTTGAAAGTTCCACAAGTTTCAGGTTTGGGAATGATAATACTCTGAAGTCGCTGAAAAGAGTGGTGATCCCTTGCAATATTGCTGGAGTGAATCATTTCATTAGCAGAGATGTTGTATCAAGTGAGATACCTTTGCTTCTGAGCAGACTGTCGATGAAGAAAGCACACATGAAACTGGATATGGAACAAGATAAGGCAACAGTTTTTGGAAAGATGATGGACTTACAATTTACACAGTCGGGACACTATTGTATTCCATTACTGACAAATAATAGTTCAAGTAGAGTGGTTAAGGATGTGTTAATGGCTGTTGAAAATGGGATTTTAGCTGATAAAAAGCTTGTTGTAGTAAAACTGCATAGGCAATTTGCACATCCGTCATCTCAGAGGCTGAAAAATTTATTAAAGGATGCAGGGGTAAGGGATGACGACTATACTAAACTGATAGAACAGGTTAGTGATCGCTGTGAAGTTTGTAGGAAGTACAGAAGGACACCAGCACGACCGATAGTAACCCTACCTTTGACCAGGTATTTTAACTACATTATGGCCATGGACCTTGAGATCTGGGATAAAGCAAATAATATATTTATTTTGCATTTTGTAGATTTAGCAACCGGATTTAGTCAATCAACGATTGTACGAAGTAATTCTGGATCAAATCCTTGAAAGATGGATTGGGACAGGAATGGGTCCACCAGCAAAATTCCTTACGGACGATGGGGGAGAATTTGCTAATGATCAGTTTAGGGATATGTGTGAAAACATGAATATCAGAGTTATGAACACGGCTGCAGAAAGCCCATTTAGTAATGGTGTCTGCGAAAGAAATCATGCTGTCATCGATGACATGCTTTGGAAAATTTTGGCAGATTGACCAAACTGCAGGCTCAATTCAGCTTTAGCATGGGCGGTACATGCAAATAATTCATTGCAGATGGTTGGGGGCTATAGTCCCTATCCCTATCAAAGTTTGGTAGAAATCCTAAAATTACGTCCATTTTGGATGACCAACCTCCAGCTTGGGAGGGGACTACAATTAGCTCTGGTTTTGCTGAACAGTTAAACTCATTATATAGCAGTAGAAAAGCTTTTTTGGAAGCAGAGGTCTCTAAGAATTTGCAGAGCTTTAAGACATAATGTACGGCCATCAGATGCCGTTTTTCAGCAAGGAGACATGATATACTATAAGAGAGACAATTCTAATGAATGGAAAGGCCCAGGGAAGATCATAGGCATAGATGGTAAAACAATTATTTTGCAACATGGTAATCAAACTGTTAGGGTACATTCATCAAGGATAATGGTACCGATTACACATTTTCAAATTTAGCAGAGCAGACAGACATGACGAGGAACCAGAGTCATCTGGTACACACGTGTTACAGAACTATGAGGACCAGTTAACTGATATAGACAGGGTTTCTGTCGAGGAACACAACACTTCTGATAAATTAGAACAGGCCATTTTTCCGAAAGGGCAACTGCCAAAAGTTGGTACAAAAGTGACAAACTTGCCTGAAGGGTCTAGTCAATGGAAGGATGCAACTGTTATTAGTAGAGCAGGGAAGGCCACTGGAAAGTATAAACGTTGGTTTAATGTACAGCATTGAGGGGAGAGAGTTAAGACAATGGATTGGAGAAACGAAGTTCAAAAATGGAGGGCACAGAAACACAGTGCCAGTTCAGATAGTACATCGGATAGTGAACAGGTTCGCAGGAAAAGGTCGAGAACTATTGAAAGGACATCCCACAACAGAAGGGAAAGATCAAGCAGTAGTAGTACAGAATGAGATACCAGGCGGGAGAGGGGACGTAGTTTATCAAGATCTCGGAACATGAGTAAGACTACGAATATTAATAGGAGTAGAAGCCCACATGCATGTGAGATTTTGGTGGCTTCAAATAAATTAGATGAAAAAGTTATCAAAGATGCAATCTTATTTGGAAAGCATCAGCCCGATAGCAATTAGTCGTGGCCGGGTTTCACAAAAAGACGCAATGGTTTCAAAGATAGAAAAAGAGCAACTGTGAAGTTTAATTGGGCAACTGAACTGGCTAGGTAGACAGACTAGACCGGACGTGAGTTTTGATGTCTTGGAGTAGTGTACAAAAATGAATGATCCCAAAGTGGAAGACATAATAAGAGCAAATAAAGCATTGAACAAACTAAAAATGCAGGAGTGTGTTTTGAAGTTCCCGGTTTTAGGTGACCTGAGGCACTTGAAACTCATAGTTTATAGTGATGCGTCCTATGCAAATTTATGTGATGGGGTTTCAAGCGCAGGATGTTTTATAATTTTCCTTTTGGGGAACAATGGTAAATGTTGCCCTCTTGTGTGGGAAACAAAGAAAATTAGGAGAGTGCAGCCGGGTAGCTTAAATGCTTCACAGCTCCAGGGTCCCAGGTTCGAATCCAGGCTGGGTCACTGTCTGTGTGGAGTCTGCACGTCCTCCCCCTGTGTGCGTGGGTTTCCTCCGGGTGCTCCGGTTTCCTCCCACAGTCCAAAGATGTGCGGGTTAGGTGGATTGGCCATGCTAAATTGCCCGTAGTGTCCTAATAAAAGTAAGGTTAAGGGGGGGGTTGTTGGGTTACGGGTATAGGGTGGATACGTGGGTTTGAGTAGGGTGATCATGGCTCGGCACAACATTGAGGGCCGAAGGGCCTGTTCTGTGCTGTACTGTTCTATGTTCTATGTTCTAATAGTGGTCAAAAGTACTTTGGCTGCTGAGATGTTAAGCCTTGTGGAAGCAGTGGATATGGCCTTTTATATAAGTCAGATATTGACAGAAATTTTGGGATTAGGGGATTTGGGTAATATACCTATTGACTGTCACATTGACAATAAATCCCTGTGGGAAAATGTGCACTCTACAAAAAGTGTCAGTGAAAAGAGGTTACGGATAGACATCACAAGTTTGAAGCAGACATTGGACAGATGGGAAATAACAAAAATTAAATGGGTCGACAGTGGCTATCAACTGTCAGACTGTTTTACGAAAGGAGGGGCTAGTTCACAAAAGTTTGGATATTGTTAATGAAGGGCGCTTGTTTCTGTGACTTTTTTTCTCTTCCAAAAAAGACTGGAAAACAAAAGGGGGGGAAATCGCGTGTGTGTTTAAGTTTCTTGAAATTTTGTCTTCACCTAATTGGTTTTTTTCTCCAAGGTAGGGGAGACTGTTAAGTAATGGGTTAAGAGACATTGCAATTAGTTGTCTCATTTATGTTAAGTGTTCAATGATTGTCTCATTTATGTTAAGTGTTCAGTGATTGACACTGAGATGTAAAGGAGATTCAGGTGGCCTGTTGGAAGAAATAAAAGTGTGTTGGTGAAAAAGGAACAGACCTTTTGTCTCTTCATACCACAGCATCTAATACATCTAACAAGCTCCAGGGTCCCAGGTTCGATACCCGGCTTGGGTCACTGTCTGTGCGGAGTCTGCACGTTCTCCCCGTGTCTGCTTGCGTTTCCTCCGGATGTTCCGGTTTCCTCTGACAGTCCAAAGATGTGCAGGTTAGGTGGATTGGCCATGCTAAATTGCCCTTAGTGTCCGGAAAGCTTAGTTGGGGTTACGGGGATAGGGGGGAGTAGGGCTGAGGTAGGGTGCCCTTTCCAAGGGCCGGTACAGACTCGATGGGCCCACTGGCCTCCACTGTAAATTCTATGATTCTACAATGATGTGGCAGGACATGAAAACGTGATAGCCGATGCTTTGTCACAAATGTGATGAAGAGAAGCAGGTTCGATGATGGAAGACAAAGAACTAAAATGGACTATTATTATAAATGTTTGCCTGTTTTGATGTTTTAAAATGTATGTATGTTTATTGTCAAGTGTGAGGAATGGGCAAGTGAAAAGTTTAAAAATGAAACCATCTTTGAAGTTTCTTGGCGGAGTTGTTCTGTGAGTGTCCCTTTAAGAAAGGTTTGGTCTCTTATCATGTGACTTGTAGCACGGCTTCAGTTATGTCATTTTGTGGGTAGAGCTGGACTGTGGCTGTCAGGTGAGAGGGAGTTTAGTGTTTGGGTATCAGTTTTCGTTTTGTTGCTTTGGACTGCAGAAGGAAAAAAGTGTTTTCCCTGTTTTTCTCTGTTTTCATTTAAAAGCTGTTCCAGTGAAAAGCAGATTGGGTATGGCAAACTCCCTTGGTAATTTTAAAGATAGAGTTGCTTTCCAGAAGGAGTTTGAAACTGCTGGTCGAAACTGGATCAGAATCTCGAGGAAAAGACAGGTTCCAGTCAAGTGTGCTGAGCATCGCCCTTGAAAGGGGTTTTGGCTTATTAGATTTTGTTCTTGAATTAGAACAGCTAAAAGGGGAATTCATTAATTGTTATATTCATAGATTACTGTAGCTGTTGGGTTGTCTTTATGTTTGTAATTGATTTAAAAAATTATATATATATATATATATATATATATTTATTAAGATGTATACGTGTTATCTACATTCTTGGAATGAATTATGTTTTGATTAACGCGCCAAGGGGATCTGATGAGCATACCTGAAGGTTTTGTGCTTAGCCTAGCCAAATTCAACATAAAGGTTATAGGCCAGGTGAACTTCATAATGCACTTTGAAGTTTCTGAGCCCTGGCCCATAATACTGGCGAAGGTGTTGCCATGGAGAATGTACCAGTTGACGGTGACTGACTATTAATTATTGTTTGAAATTTAAACCAGGCATCTTGATTGTGGTCATGATTGAGGAATGAACAGAATAAGTGACAGCTTTTGCTGGTTCATTCATTAATGAGAATCTACTTGCCAATCTATCAGCACTCTGTTTATACAGTACAAACATATTGTTTTCATTGGCCCAAGACAGAAAACTTTGGCAAAATGTCTCTTTTCAGTAATAGTATAAGCAATCTGTTTACTCTTTATTTCTTATGTACATGAATGGTCACAAAATGGTACAATTTCATGTTGGTTAGGGGAAAGCGGAGGGAGAAGAGAGGAGTTGCAAAGGAAGGAGAGAGAGAGTTGAAGGGGATGGTATTGGAGATAGTGAAATGGAAGTGCAGTGCACGTTTGGAGGAGATTGTGGTCCTCTTACTGGAATGACAATGAGCAGTTGTGAGGGGTGGGGGAGGTTAGGTGACCCAGTGACCAGGATGGGGCGAGTGTTCTGATTACCTGCCCAGCAGGTCAGAACAGACCTAAGACTTACACAGGGCCCAGCTTATGGGCCTTGGGATTGTGTTTTAAGATTTTGAAGGTTTTACGTCATTAATTGTTTTGTGAAATTTGTGAGAAATTAATCCACCGTAGAAATGTGTACACTCCCATCTTTGTGTATCTTTTTAATAGATCTCATCTGCTGCCTGTGGCTATGGATTCACTTTACTGGCTTCACAAACCTGCGACATCACTAAAGTCTGGGGAATGGGTCTGAACAAAGATTCCCAGATTGGATTTCATCGGAGTCGGAGAGACAGGAGTGAGTTGCTGTATCCAGGGATGGAAAATGTCTGATGTTTAGTGTTTGCTTTTATTCAATTGGAGATTTGAGTTGGGTGTGTGGTGTTGCGACACTCGTGGGATTATCTAGAACAAGCTCGTCCAACCATTTTATGTTGGGGGTGGGGGCTATTTCAAAATTTTTCTTAATCGAGGGGCTGATGAGCAAGTCTCTAAAAGATAGTTTGGTACAACATTAAACATGAATTTTTAAAAATACTTGGGTATAAAAATAAACGACTTGCTGAGCAAAAAAACCCCAATGAATAATAAATAAAGATGAATATTAGAGTTTAATGGGTTGTTTCTGTGTGTCCAGATCACTCCCAATTTCAGGATCCTCACCCTCGCCCATTGTGAGAGTGGATCAGAGTGTGTGTGGGTGATGAGAATCCTGAGCCTGGGAGTTAATCAGACTTGTGGGTGCCCCCTGCAAGGCCCTTGCGCCCCCGGCCCTCCTTGGCACTACACATTGCTGTTTATCAAAGTCATGTTAAAATCAGCATACAGTGGGCATAGCGAAACAGGTAATGTTTGTTTCAATTGTTCCAGGTCATTATGGATGATCTTAATTACCAATCCCTGTTGGAAACCTCCAACATTTCCCTCTGTAAAAAGTAACTGATGAGGAAATTGATCCTTTGATTCTAGAACCTAATTTTTTTTTATTTGTATGATGCTGTGTTTTATAACCACCTAGGTGGTGTGGCTCGTTATCTGTGTGAATGTCTTGAGGCGAGAAGCCGTGCTATGGGATAGTATTGTTTGATGTGAAACAGAACTAAGATCTTCAAGTGGCTAAATATGAAAGGATAAGAACATAAGAACTAGGAGCAGGAGTAGGCCATCTGGCCCCTCGAGCCTGCTCCACCATTCAATGAGATCATGGCTGATCTTTTTTGGACTCAGCTCCACTTTCTGGCCCGAACACCATAACCCTTAATCCTTTTATTCTTCAAAAAACTGTCTATCTTTACCGTAAAAACATTTAATGAAGGAGACTCAACTGTTTCACTGGGCAAGGAATTCCATAGCTTCACAACCCTTTGGGTGAAGAAGTTCCTCCTAAACTCAGTCCTAAATCTACTTCCCCTTATTTTGAGGCTATGCCCCCTAGTACTGCTTTCACCCGCCAGTGGAAACAACCTGCCCGCATCTATCCTATCTATTCCCTTCATAATTTTATATGTTTCTATAAGATCCCCCCTCATCCTTCTAAATTCCAACGAGTACAGTCCCAGTCTACTCAACCTCTCCTCGTAATCCAACCCCTTCAGCTCTGGGATTAACCTAGTGAATCATCTCTGCACACCCTCCAGCGCCAGTACGTCCTTTCTCAAGTAAGGAGACCAAAACTGAGTACAATACTCCAGGTGTGGCCTCACTAACACCTTATACAATTGCAGCATAACCTCCCTAGTCTTAAACCCCATCCCTCTAGCAATGAAGGACAAAATTCCATTTGCCTTCTTAATCACCTGTTGGACCTGTAAACCAACTTTCTGTGACTCATGCACTAGCACACCCAGGTCTCTCTGCACAGCAGAATGCTTTAAGATTTTATCATTTAAATAATAATCCCGTTTGCTGTTATTCCTACCAAAATGGATAACCTCACATTTGTCGACATTGTATTCCATCTGCCAGACCCTAGCCCATTCACTTAACCTATCCAAATCCCTCTGCAGACTTCCAGTATCCTCTGCACTTTTTGCTTTACCACTCATCTGCAAACTTGGACACATTGCCCTTGGTCCCCAACTCCAAATCATCTATGTAAATTGTGAACAATTGTGGGCCCAACACGGATCCCTGAGGGACACCACTAGCTACTGATTGCCAACCAGAGAAACACCCATTAATCCCCACTCTTTGCTTTCTATTAATTAACCAATCCTCTATCCATGCTACTACTTTACCCTTAATGCCATGCATCTTTATCTTATGCAGCAACCTTTTGTGTGGTACCTTGTCACAGGCTTTCTGGAAATCCAGATAAACCACATCCATTGGCTCCCCGTTATCTACTGCACTGGTAATGTCCTCAAAAAATTCCACTAAATTAGTTAGGCATGACCTGCCCTTTATGAACCCATGCTGCATCTGCCCAATGGGACAATTTCCATCCAGATGCCTCGCTATTTCTTCCTTGATGATAGATTCCAGCATCTTCCCTACTACCAAAGTTAAGCTCACTGGCCTATAATTACCCGCTTTCTGCCTACCTCCTTTTTTAAACAGTGGTGTCATGTTTGCTAATTTCCAATCCACCGGGACCACCCCAGAGTCTAGTGAATTTTCGTAAATTATCACTAGTGCATTTGCAATTTCCCTAGCCATCTCTTTCAGCACTCTGGGAAGCATTCCATCAGGGCCAGGAGACTTGTCTACCTTTAGCCCCATTAGCTTGCCCATCACTATCTCCTTAGTGATAACAATCCTTTCAAGGTCCTCACCTGTCATAGCCTCATTTCTATCAGTCGCTGGCATGTTATTTGTGTCTTCCACTGTGGACACCGACCCAAAAAACCTGTGCAGTTCCTCAGCCATTTCCTCATCTTCCGTTATTAAAACTCGGCTTCTGCTCCAGTGAACATGTTGTTATGGTACTGTTTTGAATTCTGTTTCAGCCAAGGGTTATGAATTTGTCCTGGAACCGTCACCAGTCCCATTACCTCTGGAGAAGCCTCAGGAGACCCGTGTGGTCCAGGTGTCCTGTGGGAGAGCACACTCACTGCTGCTGACTGATAATGAGGGAGGTCTGTATCTGCTTTTTCAACATAACTATTTCAGCCTTTATTCTCTGTGTTATGGAAAGGAGAGAGAGTCAAACTGAAGTGCTTTATTTTATCACTGCCTGCCTGCAAACAGAAGTGTTTTAATTTTGAAGTAGATTGTTGTGTTTTTCCAAACACATTATGGAAATCAATTTTCAAATGTCTCACAGCAAATTTTCTTTAGGGTTAAATCAGAAGTATTGTTTACTCATACATTCAAACTCGCAGCTGGGCCAAGAGTATCGTGGCCAGTTCAGGGCACCACATTTTAAGAAGGATATCAATGCATTGGACATGGTGCAGCATAAAATTCCTAAAATAGTACCAGTGATAAAGAACTTCAGTTATTTGCTGAGAGCAGAGCACCTGCTAACCTTAGAGCAGAGGTGGTTAAAGGGTATTTAAGAGAGGTTTTGACATCCATGAAGGATTTGTAAGAGTAAGTAAGGAGAAACTGTTTCCCCTAGCAGAAGGGTCCGTAACCAGAATATGCAGATTTAGAATTGGCAAAAAAACCATAAGTGTGATGATTTTTTAATGCAGAACTGTCTGAACTGTCTGAACGCACTAACGCACTGTCTGAAAGGGCGATGGAAGCAGATTGAACAGTAACTTCCAAATAAGAATTGGATAAACATGTGGACAGGAAGGATTTACAAGGCTGTAGGGAAAGAAAGCAAGGGAATAATTGGTTAACACTTTCAAAAGAGCCAGTACAGACAAAATGGGCTGAATGGTGCTTTGTAGTTCTATGGTCTATTGTGGGTCAAGTGCTCCAAGCATCTGGAGAGGGACAGTTAAACATCATATGTTGCTGCCATTAGTTTGAGAAATCTACATTTTCTGCAGTGTTGATGATAGATAATCTGTGGTGTGATGTATTGTTTTTAATAAACATTTTATTGAGGTTTTTTTTGGTTTTAAGACAACAACAAAATAAACAATATACATAAGTCTATAAACACAGTGCAAAAATAAAAAGCCTGCTACCTCCCTTGCAGGTCTCGCCTTTATCCCTACTCTAAACTAAACTAGTTTCTCCTGACGATTAATTTTGGGCAAATTGGTCGACTAACGGTTGCTACCTCCGGGCGAACCCGAACAGTGACCCTCTCAAGGCGAACTTGATTTTCTCCAGCCAGAAAGCTAGCCATGTCCGATAGCCAGGTCTCCGACTTCGGGGGCTTTGAGTCCCTCCAAGCTAATAGTATCCGTCTCCAGGCTACCAGGGAAACAAAGGCAAGAACGTCTGCCTCTTTCTCCTCCTGGATTCCCGGATCTTCCGACACCCCAAAAATCATCACCTCCGGAATTGGTGCCACCCTTGTTTTTAACACCGTGGACATGACGTCTGCAAACCCCTGCCAGGATCCTCTGAGCTTTTGGCATGACCTGAACATATGGACATGGTTTGCTGCCTCCCTTGCACACCTGCCTTCTACACCAAAGAACCTGCTCATCCATGCCACTGTCACGTGAGCCGAGTGAACGACCCTGAACTGTATCAGGCTGAGCCTGGCACATGTTGTGGACGTGTTGACTCTACTCAACGCATCCGCCCAGAGACCATCCTCTATCTCTCCTCCTAACTCCTCCTCCCATTTGCGCTTCAGCTCCTCGGTCTGTGTGTCCTCTGACCCCATGAGCTCCTTCTAGATGTCGGAGACCTTCCCTTCTCCCACCCTCACTCTGGAAACTACCCTATCCTGAATCCCCTTTGGTGGTAGGAGTGGGAAGGTTGAGACCAGTCTACGGAGAAAGTCCCGCACCTGCAGGTACCTAAATTAGTTTCCCCTTGCCAATCCGAATTTCTCCTCCAGCTCCCTCAAGCTAGGAAAGCTCTCTTCTATAAACATATCCCCCATCCTCTAAATTCCTGCCCTCTGCCATTTCTGAAATCCCCCGTCCGTCTTTCCGGTGAAAAAGGGTGGTTATTACAGATTGGGGACCAGACCGATGCTCGCACCACTCCCACATGCTTCCTCCATTGCCCCCAGACTCTCGGGGCTGCCACCACCACGAGGCTGGTGGAGTACCGTGCCGGCAGGAACGGCAGAGGCGCCGTTATCAGTGCCCCCAAACTGGTGCCCTTGCATGAAGCCGCCTCCATACGCTCCCATGCTGACCCCCCCCCCCCCCCCCCCCCCCCCCAAACACCCACTTCCTGATCATGGCTATATTCGCCGTCCAATAATAGTTACTGAAGTTTGGCAGCGCCAGGGTGTGATGTATTGTTGCAACACGCTGGGCGAGTGCGTGGTCAATTCCAGCCCCACAGACCCGGAGTCCCAACACCAGTGAATTAACCAATAATTCATGTTTTCCGAAGATCTTTAACCCTTTACTGCTCCAATGAGTTACAGACACAAGATTTATGTGTATAACGTTAACAAACTGTTTATTAATAAAACAAAAAAATGATGAACATGTGAGGAAATTACAGGATAAAGGCCTACCAGACTACCTAATCCCCAAAACCCATCCCACACTCTACCCAGACAGACACAAGACTGACACATCATAGAATTTACAGTGTAGAAGGAGGCCATTAGGCCCATTGAGTATGCACCGGCCCTTGGAAAGAGCACCCCACTAAAGCGCGCACCTCTTCCACACCATCCCCTTAACCCAGTAACCTCAATTAACCTTTTTGGACACTAAGGGCAATTTTTCATGGCCAATCCACCTAACCTGCACATCTTTGTACTGTGGGAGGAAACCGGAGCACCCAGAGGAAACCCACGCACACACGGGGAGAACGTACAGACCCCACACAGACAGTGACCCAAGCCAGAAATTGAACCTGGGACCCTGGAGCTGTGAAGCAACTGTTCTAACCACTATGCTACCGTGCTGCGCAAAGGTAAGGGCGGGTGGGGAGAAAGAAAATGGGGATCAAAGATCAGTCTGAGATGAGTCTGCACTACTGTGGTTGCAGCCTTTGGGAAATGGATTTACTTGAGAGGTTCAGGTTGGCGCAATTCTGTCCTTCGACCACCGATGGTGTTCCACTGAAGAATTCCAGGTCAGGCTGATTCCGCTCTTAAGCCACCAGATAGTGCTAGGTCCGGGATGTTTGGATCAGTGCAGTTCTCCTCACCAGTCACCAGATGTTGGTGTACATAGGGTGCTCAGGTCAGTGCATTTCTGCCTTTCTCCCACCAGATGGAGCTTCCACCTCCCTGTGAGAACAATACAGCTCTGATCCTGGAACTTAGCAATTTTTACTTGCCCTATTCGTGTCCAAAACTCGAAAACATCACAAATGCTCCCACCTTAAGCTTCAATTCTTCAGCTGTTCCCAGCCCCGGACACACCGTTCGAAGGTTCCTGACCTTTGGGGAAACAACTTGCAACTATTCAAAGAACAAAGAAAAATTACAACACAGGAACAGGCCCTTCGGCCCCCCAAGCCTGCGCCGATCCAGATCCTCTATCTAAAACTGTTGTCTATTTTATAAGGATCTGTTACCCTCTGCTCCCTGCCCATTCATGTATCTGTCCAGATACATCTTAAATGACGCTATCGTCATTTAAGACGTCATTTAAGCACGGTAGCATTGTGGATAGCACAATTGCTTCACAGTTCCAGGGTCCCAGGTTCGATTCTGGCTTGGGTCACTGTCTGTGCGGAGTCTGCACATCCTCCCCGTGTGTGCGTGGGTTTCCTCCGGGTGCTCCGGTTTCCTCCCACAGTCCAAAGATGTGCAGGTAGGTGGATTGGCCATGATAAATTGCCCTTGGTGTCCAAAATTGCCCGTAGTGTTGAGTGGGGTTACTGGGTTATGGGGATAGGGTGGAGGTGTTGACCTTGGGTAGGGTGCTCTTTCCTAAGAGCCGGTGCAGACTCGATGGGCCGAACGGCCTCCTGCACTGTAAATTCTATGATAATCTATGATAATCGTGCCCGCCTCTACCACTTTCGCCGGCAATGCGTTACAGACGCCCACCACCCTCTGCGTAAAGAACTTTCCACGGATATCTCCCTGAAACTGTTCCCCTCTCACCTTGAACCCGTGACCCCTAGTAATTGAGTCCCCCACTCTGGGGGGAAAAAGCTTTTTGCTATCCACACTCTGTCTATACCTCTCATGATTTTGTAGACCTCAATGAGGTCCCCCCTCAACCTCCATCTTTCGAATGAAAATAACCCTAATCTATTCAACCTCTCTTCATTGCTATCACCCTCCATACCAGGCAACAACCTGGTGAATCTACTCTGCACATTCTCCAAAGCATCCACATCCTTTTGGTAATGTGGCGACCAGAACTGTATGCAGTATTCCAAATGTGGCTGAACCAAAGTCTCATACAACTGTAAAATGACCTGCCAACTCTTGTACTCAATACCCCTTCCGATGAAGGAAAGCATGCCGTATGTCTTCTTGACCACTCTATTGACCTGAACACCCAGATCTCTCTGTACATCAATTTTCCTCAGGGCTTTTTCATTTACCGTATAGTTCGCTCTTGAATTGGATCTTCCAAAATGCATCATGTCGCATTTGCCCGGATTGAACTCCATCTGCCATTTCTCCGCCCAACTCTCCAATCTATCTATATTCTGCTGCATTCTCTAACAGTCCCCTTCACTATCTGCTACTCCACCAATCTTAGTGTCGTCTGCAAACCTGCTCATCAGACCACCTATACCTTCCTCCAGATCATTTATAAAAATGGAACACACACTAGCTTTCTCAAGTGAGGAAGGAGTAGTGCTCTGAAAGCTAGTGTTTGAAACAAATCTGTTGGACTTTAACCTGGTGTTGTAAGATTTCTTACTGTGCTATCCCTCATTTTCACAGGGACATGTCAGTCCTGCACTCTAATCAACCTCTCTTTAAAAGCCTGCCACATATCAAATGTGGGTTTACCTTCAAACAGCTGCTCCCAATCCCATTCCCCAGCTCCTGCCAAATCTTGGTATAGTTGGCCTTCCCCCAATTTAGCACTCTTCCTTTAGGACCACTCTCGTCTTTGTCCATGAGTATTCTAAAACTTACGGAATTGTCATCACTATTCCAAAGGTAATCGCCGACTGAAACTTCAACCACCTGGCCGGCCTCATTCCCCAACACCAGGTCCAGTATGGCCCCTTCCCGAGTTGGACTATTTACATACTGCTCTAGAAAACCCTGCTGGATGCTCCTTACAAATTCTGCTCCATCTAGACCTCTGACACCAAGTGTACCTCAATCAATGTTGGGAAAATTAAAATCTCCTATCACTACTACCCTGTTGCTCCTACATCTTTCCATAATCTGTTTACATATTTGTACCTCTATCTCACGCTCGCTGTTGGGAGGTCTGTAGTACAGCCCGAACATTGTTACCGCAGCTTTCCTATTTCTGAGCTCTGCCCATATCGCCTCACTGCTCGAGTCCTCCATAGTGCTCTCTTTCAGCACAACTGTGTATCCTCTCTGACCAGTAATGCAACTCCTCCACCCCTTTTACCTCCCTCTCTATCCTGCCTGAAGCATCGATATCCTGGAATATTTAGTTGCCAATCATGCCCTTCCCTCAACCAAATCTCAGTTATAGCAATAAGATCATACTCCCAGGTACTAAACCAAGCCCTAAGTTGATCTGCCTTACCTACTACACTTCTTCCATTAAAACAAATGCACCTCAGACCACCAGTCCCTTTGCTCCCATCAACTGCTCCCTGCCTACTCTTCCCCTTAGTCACACTGACTTCATGATCTAGTTCCTTCCAGGCTTTAGTTACTACCTCCTTACTGTCCGCCAACCACCTCATTTCGTTCCCATCCCCCTGCCACATTAGTTTAAATCCCCTCCAACAGCGTTAGCAAAAGCACCCCCAAGGACATTGGTTCCAGTCCGGCCCAGGTGTAGACCGTCCAATTTGAAGTAGTCCCACCTCCCCCAGAACTGGTCCCAATGTCCCAAAAATCTGAACCCCTCCCTCCTGCACCATCTCTCAAGCCACGCATTCACCCTGTCTATTCTTTCATTTCTACTCTGACTACCACGTGGCACTGGTAGCAATCCTGGGATTACTACCTCTGAGGTCCGACTTTTTAACTTGGCTCCTAACTCCCTAAATTCTGCTTGTAGGACCTCATCCTATTTTTTTACCTATATCATTGGTGCCTATATGCACTACGACAACTGGCTGTTGACCCTCCCCCTTCAGAATGTTCTGCAGCCGATCTGAGACATCCCTGACCCGTGCACCTGGGAGGCAACATACCATTCGGGAGTCTCGTTTTCGACCACAACCGCCTATCTACTCCCCTTACAATTGAGTCCACTATGACTATAGCCCTTCCACTCTTTTTCCTGCCCTTCTCAGCAGAGCCAGCCATGGTGGCTACTGCTGCCTTCACCTGGTGAGCCATCCCCCCCAACAGTATCCAAAACGGTATACCTGATTTGGAGGGAGATGACAGCAGGGGACACCTGCACTGCCTTCCTGCTTTTTCTCTGCCTTTTGGTCACCCATTCCCTTTCTCCCTCAGCAATCCTGATCTGTGGTGTGACCAATTCGCTAAACTTGCTATCCACGACCTCCTCAGCATCGCGGATGCTCCAAAGTGAATCCATCCGCAGCTCCAGAGCCGTCATGCGGTCTAACAGGAGCTGCAGCTGGACACACTTCCCGCACGTGAAGGAGCCAGGGACATCAGCCACGTCCCTGAGCAAGAGGAGCATAACATGGGCCTGAGATCTCCTGCCATTTTTTATCTTAAACTTAACTTAGTCCAACAATAATATCAAATAATAGATAAATGAAAAAGGGAAAAAAAACGAAAAATTGTTACCAATCACACGATTAAAAAAAATGTATTCAAGATTTCTTTCCCAGTTCTGATGGCTGGCTTTGCCCCTTCAGACAAGAAAGTCTTCACAGGTGTGGCTAGAATGCCTATTAAAACTGTCCAAAGGAGAGAGAGACTTCAGGGTCCTTGCTCGCTGGCTTTCCACACACAACTGAACACAAAATGGAACCCCAGAAGACCTGTCTTCTTTCCTGAAAGTTTCTGTCTGACTTCACCAACCACAGGCAACAATGGGAGCTGGCTGAAAATCCTATATACACTGGTTGGTTGTTTGCCAAATCGATCAAACAACATCACGGATTCTGCCACAGAACCTAAAGGGCATGTTTTTGGACCAGCCCATCAGAACAGGGGATGTTTGTTCAGTGTCCAAAGACTACAATTTCAATCTCTAAGGGTGCAATAACTTTGCAGCAGCTAACCTGAGGAATGTAGATCAGAACAGGCAGGAGGACAGGCATTAAAAGGCAACGACGGACAGTGAGAAATTATCCTAACAGTATATAGATGAAAATAAGATATTTGATAGAAATGACCTTAAGAGGACAAGGACAAGTGGGGGATGGACAGCACCTGACAGTGGGGAATGGGTTGTGGATGGATGTGGCAGCAGAATCACTAGGGGCAGTGTGGAAAAATGAATTGGAGCAGACAATAATCTGATGTAGTGAGAAATTGAGGGGGTCAAACTGGGACTAGCCCATTGGACTGTCGTCTTTTTCTGAGCTGTCCTCACATGCGTTTGTAAGCGTTGTAAACAGAATCGGACATGACCTCTACTTCCCTTGATATTTCTAGAGGCTGTTTGTGTTTGTTTGCACATTAGGATAAACTGTTAGGATATTGTTGTAAAACCTTTTTTCTACCCTCTGTCCCCTATTTGTCCCTTTCCTGCTGCCTGCTTTGATCTTCTGGTTAGTTGTTACATTACTGCACCCTTTGGGATTTATGTTTAAATTACGGTCTTTAGACACTGGAACATCCCTGTGCTGTTGGACCAGGCCAATAGGTCCCCTTTAGGTTCTGTGATGTTGTTTGATAGACTTGGCAAGCAGCAAATTGGTATATGTGGGATTCTCGGCCGGCCCCTTGTCAAAGATTATAAGACTGGATTCTTGAAGGACCACATCGACACATTCATAGAATCATTGAATTTACAGTGCAGCAGGAGGCCATTTGGCCCATCGAGTCTGCGCCGGTCCTGGAAAGAACACTACCTAAACTCGCACCTCCATCTGTAACCCAGTAACCCCACCCAACCTTTTTGGACACGAAGGGCAATTTTAGCATGGCCAATCCACCTAACCTGCTCATCTTTGGATTCCGGGAGGAAATCTGAGCACCTAGAGGAAACCCACGCAGACACTGAGAGAACGTGCAGACTCTGCACAGACAGTGCCCCAAGACGGGAATTGAACCTGGAGCTGTGAAGCAACTGTGCTAACCACTGTGCTTCCCATAAACTCCTGTAAATTTAAGCAGCAACTTTTTACTTGTACAAGGGCTGGTTTTCCTACTGACAGCAAGGTATTGAAACCCTAAGTGCCAGCCTGAGAAGAGCAAATAGTACACGTGCAGTATTTATACAAATCTGGATAAATGCAAGTTGTTCTGTTTGGCAGTTGGATCCGGTGATGGCATGTGACAAAGTCACAAGATAGTAACAAGATTTACAGACAATTGATGAAAATAGATGTGATTGCAAATTTACAAAATGTAATACCACATGGATAAAAGGAACAAAGCTTGACCCAATGAGATTACAATTGCAACTCATTAAGTATTCAGGTAAACTAGAACAATGGTCACAGCTGCTTGGCCGAATGTGATTACAATTTCAACCTATTAGCTCTTAGTGAACCAATATGCTCCCACATTTCCCTCTTTGTGCTTACCAAAGCACAATAAAACAGAAAAGTAGCAAGATCATCGAAGCAAAATTAATAACAGTCGGGCTACCAATACAGTCTCTAGTTCAGTCCATGGGTCGTGATTGCCCCACGGCCGCTGCTTGATCCAGCCTCATCCACAATGGGGATTTCCAGGAGATCATTCTTATATTATGATGACTTTGGGCACAAGTTAGGCCACATCAAAGTCCAACAAGGAGGGGAATCAATGCTAGGTACAAAATCCAATCAAATTACTGTAAGACAGAAGGGTCAAAGTTAGGAATTTCCATGACACCATTATCTATTTCATCAATTTGGCAACCTGTTCCATATTCAGGCAGAGCTCTCGTGATAGGGGATTTGATTGTAAGGGCAGTAGACAGGCGTTTCTGTGGATGCAAACAAGACTCCTGGGTGCAAGGGTCCTGGATGTCTGAGTGGTTGCAGCGTGAACAGCCAGCTGTTGTGGTGCATATAGGCACCAGCGATATAGGTAAATAATGGAATGAGGTCCTACATGCTGAATTTAGGGAGTTAGGAGAAAAACTAAAAGTAGGATCTCACAGGTAGTAATCTTGGGATTGCGACCAGTGCCACGTGCTAGTCAGAGTAGGAATGACAAGATAGACAGGATGAATGTGTGGCTTGAAAGATGGTGCAGGAGGGAGGGATTCAGATTTTTGGGACATTGGAACTGGTTCTGGGAGAGGTGGGCCTATTACAAATCGGACGGTCTACACTTGTGCAGGACTGGAACCAATGTCCCAGGGGTGTTTGCTAGTGCTGTTGGGGAGGGTTTAAACTAATGTGGCAGGGGGATAGGAACCAGTGACGTCAGAGGATAGTAAAGAGGGGACATAAACAAAAGCTAGTCACGAGAAGAGGGTAGTAAAGAGGGGGCATAAACAAAAGCTAGTCAGCAGAAAAGTGGAAGGCAGAGAAACAGATTGAACTGCCTAGTTTGGCAGGGGGGTGGGAACCAGAGCAGTAGGTCAGCGGGAGAAATAACTGAGGGAGAGCTACAGACTAAGGCCAGTAAGATTAAGAGGAAGAGCAGGCAGGGAGTGGCTGGCCAATGCAGCGAGCCTGGTGGGCTGAAGTGCATTAGTTTCAGTGCGAGTATTTCAGGTAAGACAGATGAACTTAAGAGCTTGGATTAGTACATGGAATTATGATGTTGCTATTACAGAAACTTGGTTGAAAGAGGGACATGACTGGCAGCTAAACACCAGGATTCAGATGCTTCAGGCAGGATAGAGGGGGGTGCAAAAGGGGTGGTGGAGTTGCATTATTGGTTAAGGAGAATATCACAGCTGTGCTGAGGAAGGACACCTTGGAGGGTTCAGGCAGTGAGGCAATATGGGTAGAGCTCAGGAATAAGAAGTATGTTGTCACAATGTTGGGGTTTTACTACAGACCTAACAGCCTGTAGGAGATAGAGGAGCAGCTATGCAGACAGACCTTGGAAAGCTGCATAAAAAATAGGGTTGTTTGGTGGGTGATTTTAACTTTCCCTTTATTGACTGGACACACTTACTAGGCATGGATGGAGCAGAATTTGTAAGGAGCATCGAGGAGGGTTTCTTGAAGCAACATGTAATAGAAACCTCTAAAATTCTAACAGGATCATGGGCGGCACGGTAGCACAGTGGTAGTACTGTTGCTTCACAGCTCCAGGGTCCCAGGTTCGATTCCCGGCTTCTGTGCGGAGTCTGCACGTTCTCCCCGTGTCTGCGTGGGTTTCCTCCGGGTGCTCCGGTTTCCTCCCACAGTCCAAAGATGTGCAGGTTAGGTAGATTGGCCATGATACATTGCCCTTAGTGTCCAAAGAGGTTGGGTTGCGGGTGGAGGCATGGGCTTAAGCTTAAGTGGGGTGCTCGTTCCAAGGACTGGCGCAGACTCGATGGGCCGAATGGTCTCGTGTACTGTAAATTCTATGAAATAAACTCGGTCTGCTCTCACTGGAATGACGGAGGTTGAGAGGCGACCTGATAGAGGTCTACAAGATTGAGTGGCTTGGACAGAGTGGATAATCAGATGCTCTTTCCTAGGGGAGGAGAGACGCGTACTAGGGAACATGGGTTTAAAGTACATGGGAAAAAGCTTAGAATAGATGTGCGAGGCAAGTCTTTTTACCCAGAGGGTGGTAAATGTATGGAACGCGCTGCATGGGGAGGGTTACGATAGCGGCAGTTTAAAAAAAAACATTTTATTAAGATTTTCACACAATATAAACAACAAAACAATATTAACAAAACAACCGTGGTAAAAACCCAAGAACAACACCCACCCAACCACAAAAGCAACTGCAAACAAAAAAAAACACCCAAACAACAAAAGGGAACGAGATAACACCCGCCACATCCCACAAACCCATGTACACAGTTCTCCCTCCCACCGAACCAAACCCCCTCCCTCCCCCCCCCCCCCCCCCCCCCCCCCCCCCCCCCCCGGGTTGCTGCTGCTGCCAGCCTATTTCCCTACCGTTCCGCCAGGATGTCCAGGAAAGGCTGCCACGCCTAAAGAACCCTTGTACTGATCCCCTCAGGGCAAATTTCACCTTCTCCAATTTAATGAACCCCGCCATATGATTGATCCAGGCCTCCACGCGGGGCCTCGCATCCTTCCATTGAAGCAAGATCCTCCGCCGGGCTACTAGGGACGCAAAGGCCAGAACACCGGCCTCTTTCGCCTCCTGCACTCCCGGCTCCACTGCAACCCCAGCCTGGCTTGACCCTGGATCCCACCACCTCAACACCGTCCTTGCTACCCCCGTCCAAAACTCCCCCAGCGCTGGGCACGCCCAAAACATATGGGCGTGATTCGCTGGGCTCCCCAGGCACCTAGCACATCTGTCTTCGCCCCCGAAAAACCTACTCATCTTCGTCCCAGTCATGTGGGCCCTATGCAGCACCTTGAACTGTATAAGGCTAAGCCTCGCACAGGAAGAGGAGGAATTCACTCTCTCCAGGGCATCCGCCCACGTCCCCTCCTCAATCTCCTCACCCAGCTCATCTTCCCATTTCCCCTTCAGTTCCTCCACCGAGGCCTTGTCTACCTCCTGCATTACCCGGTATATGTCCGAAATCCTCCCTCCTCCAACCCACACCCCCGAAAGCACCCTGTCCCGTACCCCACGTGGGGGCAGCAAGGGGAACCGCTCCACCTGCCGCCTGGCAAACGCCCTAACCTGCATGTACCTAAACATGTTCCCCGGGGGGAGACCAAACTTCCCCTCTAACTCCCCCAAGCTCGCGAACCTCCCCTCCACAATCAGGTCCCTCAACCTCCTAACCCCTACCCTGTGCCAGCCCAGAAATCCGCCATCAATGCTCCCTGGGACAAGCCAATGGTTCCGCCGTATCGGGGCCTCCATCGAGCCCCCCACTTCTCCCGTATGCCGTCTCCATTGCCCCCAAATTTTGTGGGTAGCCGCCGCCCCCGGGCTCGGGTATACCTCATTGGAGGGAGTGGCAACGGCGCCGTTACCAGTGCCTCCAGGCTCGTGCCCACACAGGACACCACCTCCATCCTCTTCCATGCTGCCCCTTCCCCGTCCATTACCCACTTACGCACCATCGCTGCATTGGCAGCCCAATAGTACCCACAGAGGTTGGGCAACGCCAGCCCCCCCCTATCCCTGCCCCATTCCAGGAACACTCTTCTCACCCTCGGAGTCCCATGCGCCCACACAAATCCCGTAATACTCCTGTTGACCCTCATAAAAAAGGCCTTCGGGATAAGGATGTGGAGGCACTGGAACAGGAACAAAAACCTCGGGAGCACTGTCATCTTAACGGACTGCACCCTCCCTGCCAGTGACAGCGGTAACATATCCCACCTTTTGAACTCCTCCTCCATCTACTCCACCAACCTTGTGAGGTTGAGCTTGTGCAGGGCCCCCAGCTTCCAGCCACCTGGACTCCTAGGTACCTGAAACTCTTCCCTGCCTGCTTCAGTGGGCGCCATGATGTGGTGATGCCGGCGTTGGACTGGGGTGAGCACAGTAAGAAGTCTTACAACACCAGGTTAAAGTCCAACAGGTTTGTTTCAAACACGAGCTTTCGGAGCACGGCTCCTTCTTCAGGTGAATGGAAAGGCTTGTTCCAGAAATGTTTATATAGACACAGTCAGAGATGCCCCGGAATGCGAGCACCTGCAGGCAATCAAATCATCAAAGATGCAGAGAGAGAGGTAACTCCAGGTTAAAGAGGTGTGAATTGTCCCAAGCCAGTTCAGTCGGTAGGCCTCTGCAAGTCCAGGCTTGTTGGTGGGGGCCGAATGTAATGCGACATGAATCCCAGATCCCGGTTGAGTCCGCATTCATGCGTGCGGAACTTAGCTATAAGTTTTTGCTCAGCAATTTTGCGTTGTCGCGTCTCCTGAAGGCTTCCTTGTAGAATGCTGACCCGGAGATCAGAGGCTGAATGTCCTTGACTGCTGAAGTGTTCCCCAACTGGAAGGGAACAGTCCTGCCTGTTGATAGTCGCACGATGCCCGTTTATTCGTTGTCGTAGTGTCTGCATGGTCTCGCCAATGTACCACGCTTCGGGACATCCTTTCCTGCAGCGTATGAGGTAGACTACATTGGTCGAGTCGCACGAGTATGCGCCGCGTACCTGGTGGGTGGTGTTTCCACGTGTAATGGTGGTGTCCATGTCGATGATCTGGCATGTCTTGCAGAGATTACCCTGGCAGGGTTTTGTGGTGTTGTGGTTGCTGTTCTGAAGGCTGGGTAATTTGCTGCAAACAATGGTTTGTTTGAGGTTGCGCGGTTGTTTGAAGGCCAGTAGTGGGGGTGTGGGGATGACCTTGGCAAGATGTCCATCCTCGCTGATGATGTGTTGGAGGCTGCGAAGAAGATGTCGTAGTTTCTCCGCCCCACACCCCCACTACTGGCCTTCAAACAACCGCGCAACCTCAAACAAACCATTGTTTGCAGCAAATTACCCAGCCTTCAGAACAGCAACCACAACACCACAAAACCCTGCCAGGGTAATCTCTGCAAGACATGCCAGATCATCGACATGGACACCACCATTACACGTGGAAACACCACCCACCAGGTACGCGGCGCATACTCGTGCGACTCGACCAATGTAGTCTACCTCATACCCTGCAGGAAAGGATGTCCCGAAGCGTGGTACATTGGCGAGACCATGCAGACACTACGACAACGAATAAACGGGCATCGTGCGACTATCAACAGGCAGGACTGTTCCCTTCCAGTTGGGGAACACTTCAGCAGTCAAGGACATTCAGCCTCTGATCTCCGGGTCAGCATTCTACAAGGAAGCCTTCAGGAGACGCGACAACGCAAAATTGCTGAGCAAAAACTTATAGCTAAGTTCCGCACGCATGAATGCGGACTCAACCGGGATCTGGGATTCATGTCGCATTACATTCGGCCCCCACCAACAAGCCTGGACTTGCAGAGGCCTACCGACTGAACTGGCTTGGGACAATTCACACCTCTTTAACCTGGAGTTACCTCTCTCTCTGCATCTTTGATGATTTGATTGCCTGCAGGTGCTCGCATTCCGGGGCATCTCTGACTGTGTCTATATAAACATTTCTGGAACAAGCCTTTCCATTCACCTGAAGAAGGAGCCGTGCTCCGAAAGCTCGTGTTTGAAACAAACCTGTTGGACTTTAACCTGGTGTTGTAAGACTTCTTACTGTGCTTCAGTGGGAGCCTACCAATCCCCTCCACCTGATCCCCCGGGTGCACCACGAACAACTCACTCTTGCCCAGGTTCAGCTTATAACCAGAGAAGCCCCCGAATTCACTAAGAATCCTCATCACCTCCAGCATCCCCCGCACCGGGTCCACCACATACAACAACAGGTCGTCCGCATAAAGCGACACTCGATGCTCCTCCCCACCCCGCACCTCCAGTTCCCTGACTCCCTCAACGCCATGGCCAGGGGCTCAGTTGCCAACGCAAAGAGCAAGGGGGACAGGGAACACCCCTGTCTCCTCCCCCGGTACAGCCGAAAGTACTCCGACCTCCTCTTATTCGTGGCTACACTCGCCATCGGGGCCTCATAGAGCAACCTAACCCAACGGACAAACCCTTCCCCAAACCCAAACCTCTCCAACACCTCCCACAGATACCCCCACTCAACCCTATCAAAGGCCTTCTCCGCATCTAATGCCACCACTATCTCCACCTCCCCTTCCACAGCCGGCATCATAATAACGTTGAGGAGCCTTCGTACGTTTGTATTCAACTGCCTTCCCTTCACAAGTCCCGTCTGGTCCTCATGAATGACCCCCGGCACACAATGCTCTATTCTTGTGGCTAGGATCTTTGCCAGCAGCTTGGCGTCTACATTTAGCAGCGAGATTGGCCTATATGACCCACACTGCCGAGGGTCCTTGTCCCGCTTCAGGATCAAGGAAATCAGCGCCCGTGACATAGTTGGGGGCAAAGCCCCCCCCTCCCTTGCCTCGTTAAAGGTCCGGACCAACAGGGGGCCCAACAGGTCCGCATACCTTTTATAAAATTCCGCCGGAAACCCATCCGGCCCCGGCGCCTTCCCCGACTGCATGCTCCCTATCCCTTTAGCCAACTCCTCCAGCTCGATCGGCGCCCCCAGTCCCTCCTCCACCCTCGGAAATCGCAGCTTGTCCAAGAAGCGCCCCATTCCACCCCCCTCCACCGGGGGTTCACACCGGTACATAGAAGTCCCTGAAGACCCCATTAACATCTACCCCCCCCTCCGCACCACCTTCCCAGCTCTATCTGTCACTCCCCCAATCTCCCTGGCCGCGTCCCGCTTTCGGAGCCGGTGTGCCAGCATCCTGCTCGCCTTCTCCCCATATTCATACACCGCCCCCTGTGCTTTCCTCCACTGAGCTTCCGTCTTTCTGGTAGTCAATAGGTCGAACATGACCTGAAGGCTACGCCTCTCCCCCAGCAATCCCTCCTCCGGAGCCTCCGCATATCTCCTATCCACCCTCACCATCTCCCCTATCAGGGTTCGGATGGAAATCAACTCCCCTCTAGTCAATGCCTCCCAGACCGTCCCCACTCTGACCTCCCCGTTGTCGTTGGCCTCAAGGCCACCCCACTCAATACACCCCCGAACCCTCTCGCCACCTCCTCATCTGTCAGCAGCCCCACCTCCAAGCGCCAGAGCGGACGTTGGTCCCTCTCCTCCCCCAGCCCGAGGTCCACCCAGTGCGGGGCATGATCTGAAATGGCAATGGCAGAGTATTCAACATCCTCCACCCTCGAAACCAGCCCCCTGCTCAGGACAAAAAAATCAATCCTCGAATAGGCCTTATGCACGTGGGAGAAAAACGAGTACTCCCTGGCCCTTGGCCTCGCAAACCTCCAGGGATCCACCCCCACCATCTGGTCCATAAATCCCCTCAACACCTTAGCCGCCGCCGGCCTCCTACCCGTCCGGGACTTGGATCGATCTAATGGGGGATCCAGCACCGTGTTGAACCCCCCCCCCCCCCCCCCCCCCCCCCATGATCAAGCCCCCCACCTCCAGGTCCGGAATGCGGCCCAACATACGCCGCATAAACCCCGCATCGTCCCAATTTGGGGCGTAAACATACACCAACACCACCCGCCCCCCCTGCAGCTTGCCACTCACCATCACATACCTCCCGCCACTGTCAGCCACCACATTTAACGCCTCAAACGTCCACCAGGATCGCCACCCCCCGACTCTTCTCATCCAGCCCTGAGTGAAATACTTGGCCCACCCGTCCCTTCCTCAGCCGAACCTGGTCAGCCACTTTCAGGTGTGTCTCTTGGACCATGGCTACATCCGTCTTCAGCCCCTTCAAGTGCGCAAACACCCGGGCCCGTTTGACCGGCCCGTTTGTCCGTGCCCCCCCCCCCCCCCCCCCGGGCTAGGACCCCTCCTAGCCGCGCCCCTCCCTTCATAGCACTCCCGTGAGCCAGCTAACTTCTGCTGACCCCGGCAACTCCCGCCCTACCTCCGACTTCCCCACGTGGGGCTACCTCATCTCCTTCGTGCCCATCAGCAGGCCCTCCTCCCCACTCGCTCTTGCGCGGGGAAAAAAAAACAGCCAGCAACGGCCCGCGCTTCTCAGCCCCGACTCCGCCCCCACCATCTCACAGCGTGGGAAACCAGAGAAAAGCCCGCGCTTTTGCCCTGCCCAGCCCCGCCTCCTCTAGGGCAACTCCCATTGCCAGTCCCCCCCACCAGCTCCCCGCACTCCCCGTTTACCCCCCTGCCCGAACCCGTCCACCAGACCCATACAAAAAAGACATAACGACATCACCCCACCCACCCTAAAGCCAACCCACATCTTACATTAAACAGAGCAAACACAAGTACATTATCATACAACATCCCCCATCTTAGACCCTCAGTTTGAGTCCAGTTTCTCGGCCTGCACAAAGGTCCACGCCTCCTCCGGGGACTCAAAATCGTGGTGCCCACAGACGCGCCGGCTGCAACACGCCAAACTTCACGCTCCGTCTGTGGAGCACCGCCTTCGCCCGGTTAAACCCGGCCCTCCGCTTCGCCACCTCCGCACTCCAGTCCTGGAAGATCCGCACCTCCGTATTCTCCCACTTGCTGCTCCGCTCCTTCTTGGCCCACCGGAGCACGCACTCACGATCCACGAACTGGTGAAACCGCAGCAACACCGCCTGTGGCGGCTCGTTCTGCTTGGGCCTCCTAGCCAGAATTCTGTGGGCCCCCTCCAACTCCAGGGGCCCCTGGAAGGACCCAGCTCCCATCAGCGAGTTCAGCATAACGACCACATAGGCTGCCAGGTCCGACCCCTCCAGCCCCTCCGTGAGGACCAGGATCCGCAAATTCTTCCGCCTTGACCGGTTGTCCAACTCCTCGAACCGCTCCTGCTACCTTTTATGAAGGGCCTCGTGCATCTCCACCTTCCCTGCGACGGCCACGGCCTCATCCTCCCTTTCGGAGGCCTGCTTCTGCAGCTCCCGGATCGCGGCACCCTGGGCTGTCTGAGTCTCCATCAGCTCTCTGGTGGTAGCCTTCAGCGACTCCAGCAGCTCCACCTTAAGCTCCTGGAAGCAGCGCAGCAGAGTCTCCTGCTGCTCCTGCGCCCACTGCCTCCACTCCTCCGGGCCTCCACCGGCTGCCATTATGTTTTTCTTCCCCTGCTTTTCCAGGGGTGCTTCCACCGTTTTTCTTCTTACCCCGCTCCTGGTCCGGACCATAGGACCGTAGGGATCGACTTCAGTCCCGTTCCCATGTCGGGACTCGTCGACGAAGTTCCGTTGGCGGCACTGAAAAGAGCCCCAAAGTCCATTATTCGCGGGAGCTGCCGAACACGCGGCTTAGCTCCGCATTACCGCCACCGGAAGTCCGATAGCGGGACTTAAGGGACATCTAGATAAATATATGAATAGGGTGGGAATGGAATGGAAGGATGCGGACTCCGTAAGTGCAAACGGTTTTAATTTAGGGAGGTATCGTGGTCGGCGCAGGTTTGGAAGGCCGAAGGGCCTGTTCGTGTTCTGTATTGTTCTTTGTTATTTGTTCTATAACAATTTGTTTATTTGAGGATACATTTTTTCCCAATTTAGAGGCCAATCCAAATCTAATGGCTACATATATTTGTAATATGATTCCTACCCATTTTAATGTTGTTAGACCTGTATCTTTGAGCCAAATGCTTAACCAACCAAATGGATTCCAGCCACATCCACTACTGTCAGACGCCCCTTTTTTCCACATCTTTTCCATCTTGCTCAATCAGCTGAGTGATGTTGTCAATTTGTTTTTGACAACGTCAATCCATGAATCGCACTCTGGTCCAATAATGGCACAGGCAATAATGGCAATACTTGAGCATGTAGCACATAATCCAAGACCATCTGATTTTGTACAGCCATTGTCCTTATTTCCAATGTTTCCTGGTACACCAATTCCATTGCAATCACAGTTTTGTTTGCCATCTTGGGGAATGCATGTGCCATTTATTTCGTAAAGAGCCAATACCACACTGTAATAGATAGAGATAGAGAAATACAGCACAGAACAGGCCCTTCGGCCCACGATGTTGTGCTGAACTTTTGTCCTAGGTTAATCATAGAATTTTGGACACAAAGGGCAATTTATCATGGCCAATCCAGCCAACCTGCACATCTTTGGACTGTGGGAGGAAATCGGAGTACCCGGAGGAAACCCACGCACACACGGGGAGGATGTGCAGACTCCACACAGACGGTGATCCAAGCCGAAATCGAACCTGGGACCCTGGAGCTGTGAAGCAATTGTGCTAACCACAATGCTACCGTGCTGCCCTTAAGAACAAATTAATCTACACTCCATTATTCTACCCTAATCCATGTACCTATCCAATAGCCGCTTGAAGGTCCCTAACGTTTCCGACTCAACTACTTCCACAGGCAGTGCATTCCATACCCCCACTACTCTCTGGGTAAAGAACCTACCTCTGACATCCTCCCCTATATCTTCCATCATTTACCTTAAATCTATGTCTCCTTGTAATGGTTTGTTCCACCCGGGGAAAAAGTCTCTGACTGTCTACTCTATCTATTCCCCTGATCATCTTATAAACCTCTATCAAGTCGCCCCTCATCCTTCTCCCTTCTAATGAGAAAACGCCTAGCACCCTCAACCTTTCCTCATAAGACCTACTCTCCATTCCAGGCAACATTCTGGTAAATCTCCTTTGCACCTTTTCCAAAGCTTCCACATCCTTCCTAAAATGAGGTGACCAGAACTGCACACACTACTCCAAATGTGGCCTGACCAAGGTTTTGTACAGCTGCATCATCACCTCATGGCTCTTAAATTCAATCCCTCTGCTAATGAACGCCAGCACCAGAGGCCTTCTTCACAGCTCTATCCACTTGAGTGGCAACTTTCAAAGATCTATGAACATAGACCCAAGATCTCTTTGCTCTCTACATTACCAAGAACCCTACCGTTAACTCTGTATTCCGCATTGATATTTGACCTTCCAAAATGGACAACCTCATACTTGTCTGGGTTAAACTCCATCTGCCACTTCTCAGCCCAGCTTTGCATCCTATCTATGTCTCTTTGCAGCCGACAACAGCCCTCTTCACTATCCACAACTTCACCAGTCTTCATATCATCTGCAGATTTACTGACCCACCCTTCAACTCCCTCATCCAAGTCATTAATGAAAATCACAAACCGCAGAGGACCCAGAACTGATCCCTGCGGTACGCCACTGGTAACTGGGCTCCAGTCTGAATATTTGCCATCCACCACCACTCTCTGACTTCTATCGGTTAGCCAGTTCGTTATCCAACTGGCCAAATTTCCCACTATCCCATGCCTCCTTACTTTCTGCATAAGCCTACCATGGGGAACCTTATCAAATGCCTTACTAAAATCCATGTACACTACATCCACTGCTTTACCTTCATCCACATGCTTGGTCACCTCCTCAAAGAAGTCAATAAGACTTGTAAGGCAAGACCTACCCCTCACAAATCCGTGCTGACTATCCCTAATCAAGCAGTGTCTTTCCAGATGCTCAGAAATCCTATCCCTCAGTACCCTTTCCATTACTTTGCCTACCACCGAAGTAAGACTGGCCTGTAATTCCCAGGGTTATCCCTATTCCCTTTTTTGAATAGGGGCACGGCATTTGCCACTCGCCAATCCCCTGGTATCTGGTAGCATAGCAGCAAAGAAGTACTACCATCTAGAGTATTCAAAATTCAGTTTATGCTTGCTCTGCTTCATAAAGGGGCTTCATTATAGGGGCTGGTTTAGCACAGTGGGCTAAACAGCTGGCTTGTAATGCAGAACAAGGTTCAATTCCCGTACCGGCCTCCCCGAACAGGCGCTGGAATGTGGTGACTTGGGGCTGTTCACAGTAACTTCATTGAAGCTTACTTGTGACAAAAGTGATTATTATATTATTAAAGTAGTACCATGTCCATACAGATGATGGAGTGGGGGGGGCATTCCTGTGAGTTAAAAGGCGGGATGTAATGCAACAAAGCGCAGCGTCTATTAAAGTCTGGGTAACCAAGGAGTAAGCTGTATGGTTACACACCTACATGGTCATTTCCAAAGTTCAGGCTACATTTATTATTATATTGGAATATCTGCAGCAGGGTGTTCAGTCCATGCTGCCAACATTCTTGGGGCTCTCCATCAAAGGCAGTTTCATTTCTAGACCCATCTCTGGTTGGTTCTTTATGTGTGTCTTGAACTATAATTATATAATTACCATGGCTAGGGTAAGACCACCCCACCTCGGGTCCCCCTCCATTTGTCAGCTCTATACACCAGTCAGCAATTGGATGTATAGCGATGGGTATCCCTTTGGTGAGGCTTCTGGCATATCATGCATTTTCGACCCTTCTGAGTTTTCCTCCACATTTAATTTGGCGCATCGACAGTTTATCTCTTGTGGCATCGCAGTGTTGCTGGCTTTCTAGATCATCCATGTGAAGGTGTAATAGTGCACACAGAGTAAAGTCTGGGATTGGAATCCCCTGAGTGCAAAGAACAATACAGCACAGGAACAGGCCCTTTGGCCCTCCAAGCCTGTACCGGCCATGATACCAACCTTTGCCAACACCCTCATCACTTCCTTGTGCCATATTCCTCTATACCCATCCTATCCATATGTTTGTTAAGATGCCTTTTGAACGCTGTTAATGTTTCTGCGTCCACAGCCTCCCTTGGCAACGTGTTCCAGGCACTCGCCACCCCTGCGTAAAAAAAACCTGCCACGCACATCTCCTCTAAACCTAAAACTATGCCCCCTGGTGACTGACCCCTCCACCCTGGGAAAGAGTGTCTGCCCATCCACTCTATCCATGCCCCTCATAATCTTGTAGACCTCTATTAGGTCACCCCTCAATCTCCGTCTTTCAAATAAAAACAGTTTGAGTCTATTCAGCCTCTCCACATAGCTAACACCTTACAGACCAGGCAGCATTCTGGTAAACCTCCTCTGCACCCTCTCCAAAGCCTCCACAACCTTCTGGTAGTGTGACAACCAGAATTGTGCGCAATATTCCAAGTGCGGCCTTACCAAGGTTCTATGCAACTGTAGCATGACTTGCCATTTTTTTGTACTCGATCACCCGTCCAATAAAAGCAAGCATTCCATATGCTTTCTTGACTACCTTGTCCATCTGTGTTGCCACCTTCAAAGATCTGTGGACCTGCATGCCCAGATCTCTCTGACTTTATTCCTAAGAGTTTTGCCATTTACGGTATATTTTCGCTCTGTGATAGACCTACCATAATGCATTACCTCGCATTTGTCCGGATTAAACTCCATTAGCCATTTTTCTGCCCAAGTTTTCAACCTACCTATGTCCTGCTGTATCTTCTGACAATCCTCAACACTATCAACCTTGGTGTCATCCGCGAACTTAACTAATCAGACCGGCTACATTTTCCTCCAAATCGTTTATGTACACTATAAACAACAGAGGCCCAAGAACAGATCCCTGTGGAACACCACTAGTCACAACCTTCTATTCCGAAAAACACCCTACTACTACTGTTTGCCTTCTGTGACCGAGCCAGTTCTGTATCCATCTTGCCACCTCACCTCTGATCCCGTGTGACTTCACCTTTCGTACCAGTCTGCCATGAGGCACCTTGTCAAAGGCTTTACTGAAGTCCATGTAAACAACATTCACCGCCCTCCCCATATCAATCCTTTTTGTCACCTCCTCAAAAAACTCGATCACATTAGTGAGGCACGACCACCCTTTCACAAAACCAAGGTGTCTATCGCTAATGAATCTAGTTGTTTCCAAATGGGTATAAATCCTGTTCCTGAGAATTCTCTCCAATAATTTACCTAGTACTGACATGAGGCTCACCGGCCTATTATTTCCAGGAGTATTCCTGCTACCTTTCTTAAACTTCGGTACTACATTAGCTATTCTCCAATCCTCTGGGATCTCACCTGTAGCCAATCCATGACTGATAAAGATGTCCCCCAGCAATTTCCTCACTTGCTTCCCTCAGACTTCTGGGGTAAATCCCATCCGTCCCAGGAGACTTGTCTACCTTAATATCTTTTAAAAGATCCAATACCTCCTCTTTTTTAATGTTAACATGATTCAGACTGTCCACATACCCTATCCAAGAATAATCTTCCACAAAGTCCCTTTCTTTGGTGAACACTGATGCTCATTTGATGCTCAAATGAGTACTCATTTAGTACCTCACCTACTTCCTCTGGCTTAACCCATAGATTCCCCCCCACTGTCCTTAAGTGGTCCAATCCTTTCACTGGCCACCCTCTTGCTTTTTACAAATGAATAAAAGCTTTGGGATTCATCTTAAGCCTACTTGCCAAGCACTTTTCATGACCCCTTTTCAGTGTGAACTTTTCATGTTCACAATATCCCTTGTTCGCCAAGGCTCCCTAAATTTCCCATATTTATCCTTTATTCTCTCCTGAATGTGACTTTCCTGAATCCAAATCAACTGTCGCTTGAAAGACTCCCACAGGCCCGATGTTGATTTACTATCCAACAGCCGCACCCAATCTAAATTCTTCAATTCCTGTCTAATGTTATCATAATTTGGCTTTCCCCAGTTTAGCACACTAAAACGTACGGAATTGTAGGGAAACTAGTTCCCACTGACCTGGGCTATGGAGTGCATAGGATCTTATGTTTCTCAGGTACAGATCCGTTCTTACTCATTGCTTGATGAACCTGCTGCAACCACTCACTGTATAGGTTAGGACTTCCAGGTTGTAAACCAGTTTATTGCGTACTTTGCACCTTCCTCCTTCGGTATCAAACCGAAAATCTCTTTGTTGTACATGACCTGGCCCTTGAGGGTAGCCTGTAAGAATCATAGGTTAGCACTGCGCCTCTGAGGACCCGGGTTCGATCCCGGCCCCAGGTGGAAGTCTGTGTGGAGTTTGCACTTTCTCTCCGTGTCTGCGTGGGTTTTACCCCCATAACCCTAGGTGATTGGCCACACTAAATTGCCCCTTAATTGGGGGGAAAAAATAACTGGGTACTATAAATTTATTTAAAAAAGGACTTCCGGTTGCGGCTATGCGGAACTAAGCCGCACGTTCGGCAGCTCCCACCGGGAACGGACTTTTGGGCTCTTTTAAGGGCCCCCAGCGGTACTTGTTCGACGGTTCCCGACGTGGGGAGGTGTCTGCAGCGGTTCCCCAGTGGTCTATGGTCTTGACCAGGAGTGCGGCCAGCAAAATAGCGGTGGCAGCGCCCAAGAAAAAGCGGGGGAAGAGAATCAAGATGGCGGCCGGTGGAGGCCTCGAAGAATGGAGGCAGTGGGCGCAGGTGCAGCAGGAGACTCTCCAGCGATGTTTTCAGGAGCTAAAGGTGGAGCTGCTAGACTCGCTGAAGACGAATGCGGACAAGCTGCTGGCGACGCAGGCAGCCCAGGGGGTGGAGATCCGGGAGTTCTGACAACAACCCTCCGAAAGAGAGGATGAGGCCGCGGCCCTCGTGGTAAAGGTGGAGATGCACGAGGCGCTCCATAAGAAGTGGCAGGAGCGGTTCGAGGAGATGGAGAACCGGTCGAGGAGAAAAATTTGCGGATCCTGGGCCTCACGGAGGGGTCAGACCTGGGGACCTTTGTGGTCGTTTTGTTGAACTCGCTGATGGGAGCTGGGTCCTTCCAGGGGCCCCTGGAGCTGGAGGGGGCCCACAGAATATGGCCAGGAGGCCCAAGCCGAATGAGCCGCCACGGGCGGTGCTGGTGCGGTTCCACCGGTTCGCTGACCGAGAGAGCGTGCTTAGGTGGGCCAAGAAGGAGCGGAGCAGCAAGTGGGAGAACACGGTAGTGCGGATCTACCAGGACTGGAGTGCGGAGGTGGCTAAGCGGAGGGCCGGGTACAACCGGACGAAGGCGGTGCTCCACAGAAAGAGCGTGAAGTTTGGCATGTTACAGCCGGCGCGTCTGTGGGTCACATTAAAGGACCGGCACTTTTATTTTGAGTCCCCGGAGGAGGCGTGGGCCTTTGTGCCGGCCGAGAAAGTTGGACTCTGACTGAGGGTCGGGGGTTTGTAAATAACTGTGTTAACCTTTGGTGGGAAGGGACTCTGTGTTATGCTGTTTTAAGCTGGTTGTGTGTTGGTTCTTGGGCGGGTGGGGTGCTGTCTTTTTTTTTGCGGGGTCGGGCAGAGGGAAAGCGCGGGCTTTTCTTCTGTTTCCCGCACTGAGGGTGGATGAGGGCGGGGTCGGAGCTCAGATGCGCGGGCTTGTTTCCCGAGCGGGAGGGGGAGGAGGAGACCGCTGATGGGTATCGGGGGAGGAGAAGTAGTCCCAAGTGGGGGGGGGGGACGGAGGTGTGGCGGGAGCTGCGGGGGTCAGCCGAAGTTAGCTGGCTCACGGGAGTGCTATGGAGGGAGTAACGCGGCTGGGGGGGGGGGGGGGGGGGGGTACCAGGTTGCTGCTGAAATGGCCAGGAAGGAGCTGGAGTATGCAGGTGGGGCAGTGGTGGGGGTTTGCCGCCATGGGGAACGGGCCGAGCGGGGGGTGCTGGCCTGGGGCGGGCAGGGGACGGGTTATAAGAACATAAGTTATGGCTAGTCGGCAGGGGAGGGGGGCAGGGAGCCCTCTGATCCGGCTTATAACTTGGAATGTGAGGGGGCTGAATGGGCCGGACAAACGGGCCCGGGTGTTTACGCACCTGAAGGGCTGAGACTGAGGAAGGGCTGGGTAGGCCAGGTGTTTCATTCGGGGCTGGATGCAAAAAATCGGGGGGTAGCGATTCTGGTGGGAAAAAGGGTGTCGTTTGAGGCGTCAAAGGTGGTGACTGACAGTGGAGGGAGGTATGTGATGGTGAGCGGCAAGTTGCAAGGGGAGCGGGTGGTGCTGGTGAAGGGGGGGGGGGGGGAGAGAGACTTTAACACAGTGCTGGATCCCCCATTGGATCGATCCATGTCCAGGATGGGCAGGAGGCCCGCGGCGGCTAAGGTGTTGAGGGGGTTTATGGACCAGATGGGAGGGGTGGATCCTTGAAGGTTCACGAGGCCGAGGGCCATGTAGTATTCATTTTTTTCCCACGTGCATAAGGCCTATTCCCGGATCGATTTTTTTTGTCCTGAGCAGGGGGCTGATTTCAAGGGTGGAGGATGCTGAGTATTTGGCCATAGTCATTTCGGACCATGCCCCGTACTGGGTAGACCTTGAGCTGGGGGAGGAGAGGGACCAGCGCCCGCTCTGGCTCCTGGAGGTGGGACTGCTGGTGGATGAGAAGGTGGGCGGGCGGGTTCGGGGGTGTATCCAGAGGTACTTAGAGGCCAATAATAATGTGGAGGTCCGGGTGGGGACGGTTTGGGAGGCATTGAAGGCGGTGATTAGAGGGGAGTTGATTTCCATCCGAGCCCATAGGGAGAGGGGAGAGCAAAGAGAGAGGGAGAGGTTGGTGGGGGAGATGGTGAGGGTGGACCGGAGTTACGCGGAGGCTCCGGAGGAGGGACTGTTGAGGGAGTGACGTAACCTTCAGACCAAGTTCGACTTGCTGTCCACCGGAAAGGCGGAAGCTCAGTGGAGGAAGGCACAGAGAGCGGTGTACGAATATGGGGAGAAGGCAAGTAGAATGCTGGCGCATCAGCTACGTAAGCGAGACACGGCCAGGGAGATTGGTGGAGTGACGGATAGGGGAGGCCATGTGGTGCGAAGGGGGGGTGGACATTAATCGGGTCTTCAGGGACTTTTATGGAATTGTATCGGTCCGAGCCCCCGGTAAGGGGGGAAGGGGGGGGAGGGGGGGGAATGGGGCGCTTTTTGGATAGGCTGAGATTTCCGACGGTGGAGGAGGGACAGGTGGAGGGGCTGGGGGCGCCGATTGAGCTGGAGGAGCTGGTCAAAGGGATAGGCAGCCGGGGAAGGCGCCGGGGCCGGATGGGTTTCCGGTCGAATTTTACAAAATGTATGCAGACCTGTTGGGCCCCCTGTTGGTTAGGACCTTTAACGAGGCAAGGGAGGGGGGGGGCTTTGCCCCCGACTATGACACGGGCGCTGATTTCCTTGATCCTTAAACGGGACAAGGACCCCCTGCAGTGTGGATCATATAGGCCGATCTCGTTATTAAATGTGGATGCCAAGCTGTTGGCGAAGATCTTGGCCACAAGGATAGAGGACTGTGTGCCGGGGGTCATTCATGAAAGGTTTGGGTTCGGGGAGGGGTTTGTCAGTTGGGTGAGGCTGTTATATGAGGCCCCGATGGCGAGCGTAGCCACGAATAGGAGGAGATCGGAGTACTTTCGGTTGTACCGGGGGACGAGGCAGGGGTGTCCCCTGTCCCCTTTGCTCTTTGCGTTGGCAGTTGAGCCCCTGGCCATGGCGTTGAGGGAGTCGAGGAATTGGAGGGGTCTGGTGCGGGGTGGGGAGGAGTACCGAGTGTCATTATATGCAGATGACTTGTTGCTTTATGTCGCGGACCCAGTGGGGGGAATGCCGGAGGTGATGCAGATCCTTGGGGAATTTGGGGGCTTTTCTGGGTACAAGCTCAACCTGGGTAAGAGTGAGCTGTTCGTCGTGCACCCGGGGGATCAAGAGGCGGGGATTGATAGGCTCCCGCTGAAAAGGGCGGGGAGGAGCTTTCGGTACCTGGGGAGTCCAGGTGGCTAGGAGCTGGGGGGCCCTTCACAAGCTTAACCTCACTAGGCTGGTGGAGCAAATGGAGGAGGAGATTAAAAGATGGGACATGTTGCCGCTGTCGCTGGCGGGCAGGGTGCAGTCCGTCAAGATGACGGTGCTCCCAAGGTTTTTGTTTCTGTTCCAGTGCCTCCCCATCCTTATCCCGAAGGCCTTTTTTAGGAGGGTCAACAGGAGTATTACGGGATTTGTATTGGCGCATGGGACTCCGAGGGTGAGAAGGGTGTTTTTTGAGTGGGGCAGGGATAGCGGGGGGCTGGCTGTGGGTACTACTGGGCTGCCAACGCAGCGATGGTGCGTAAGTGGGTAATGGACGGGGCAGGGGCAGCATGGAAGAGGATGGAGATGGCGTCCTGCGTGGACACGAGCCTGGAGGCACTGGTAACGGCGCCGTTGCCGCTCCTTCCGAGCCCGGTGGTGGCGGCTACCCTTAAAATTTGGGGGCAATGGAGACGGCATAGGGGGGAGGTGGGGGGCTCGATGGAGTCCCCGATACGGGGGAACCACCGGTTTGTACCAGGGAACAATGATGGCGGATTTCTGGGCTGGCACAGGGTAGGGGTTAGGAGGTTGAGGGACCTGATTGTGGAGGGGAGGTTTGCGAGTTGGGTGAGTTAGAGGGGAAGTTTGTGCTCCCCCCGGGGAACATGTTTAGGTACATGCAGGTTAGGGTGTTTGCCAGGCGGCAGGTGGAGGGGTTCCCTCTGCTGCCCCCACGTGGGTACGGGGCTCTTGGGGTATGGGTTGGAGGGGGGAGAATTTTGGACGTGTACCACGTCATGCAGGAGGTGGATGAGGCCTCGGTGGACGAGCTGAAGGGTAAATGGGAGGAGGAGCTGGGTGAGGAGATTGAGGAGGGGACGTGGGCGGATGCCCTGGAGAGAGTGAATTCCTCCTCTTCCTGTGCGCGGCTTAGCCTCATACAGTTCAAGGTGCTGCACAGGGCCCACATGACCGGGACGAGGATGAGTAGGTTTTTCGGGGGCGAAGACAGGTGTGCTAGGTGCTCGGGGAGCCCAGCGAACCACGCCCATATGTTTTGGGCATGCCCAGCGCTGGGGGAAGTTCTGGAAGGGGGTAGCAAGGGCGGTGTTGAGGGTGGTAAGATCCAGGGTCAAGCCAGGCTGGGGACTCGCAATTTTTGGGGTTGCAGTGGAGCCGGGAGTGCAGGAGGCGAAAGAGGCCGGTGTTCTGGCCTTTGCATCCCTAGTAGCCCGGTGGAGGATTTTGCTTCAATGGAAGGATGCGAGGCCCCCAAGTGTGGAGGCCTGGATCAATGATATGGCGGGGTTCATCAAATTGGAGAGGGTGAAATTTGCCCTGAGGGGATCAGTACAGGGGTTCTTTAGGCGGTGGCAGCCTTTCCTGGACTTCCTGGCAGAACGGTAGGAAAGTAGGCCGGCAGCAGCAGAAACGAGGGGGGGGTGGGGTTTGTTTTCGGGGGAAGGGAGATATGTGTTTATTGAATATGCCGGGTGTTTATCTATTTCTTCGTTTTGTAGTTACTGGGGGGGGGGGGGGGGGTGTGGGGGTGGTCTGGTTTTGGGGGTTAGTGTATTTTTCTTTTTGTTGTTAATACTGGTTTCTTGTTGTTGTTTTCTGTTTTTGATATGTTTTGGAAAATCTCAATAACAATTATTTAAAAAAAAAAATTTATTGAAAAAAAAAAGAATCACTGCAGTTCCGTTCGGCCATTGAGTCTGCACTGACCCCTCAAAGAATTCCCTACCGAGGCCCACATCCCATCCTATCCCTGTAACCCAATAACCCCACCTACCTGGAGAATCAAGGGTTAAAGATCTTCAGAAAATACATTATGCTTTTAAGTTATTCCTTGTCTATCTCTTTTCTTTCCTATCATCCTTGTGTTTCTGAACATGGTTACAGTGACCATGTTACCATGGCAAATGCACACAGAAACTAATTCCCCCTGACAAATGTACACAGAAACTAATGCCCCCCTAAACAAAAAGATGCAGTCCTAAGTGAGCTGAGAATGACACTAACAACCAATTCAAGATTATCATTTGAGCTCCGTCTTGTCAGAAGCTCCCTGTGTTCTTGTGCTGATACGTGTCCTTTGCTTACAAACTGAATATGTCCAGACATATATCAGAGCCAACCTGCCAACCAATCGGCATCCTTTCTCTTGCAGTCAAAATTGTTGTTCCCGTTGAAATTTAATATTCTTGTGTGTGTGCTAATGAGTCCAAAACTTAAAGCTTTGACAGCATGTCTCCCTTTTTGACGATGCTCAAGTTCTGCACCACAAAACAGAATGCTCAAAAGTTATTGTATGATTATTTATAATTTGGTAGGCTGCACAGTGGATATTGGCAAAGGAGAGCTCCCCTCTGCAATCTTTGTATCTCTTCTTTAGACCGGAGTTTGTTAGCCCTGCCAAACATTGATGCTTTTTCATGAACTGTTGGTAGTTGTTATTGAAATTTATCTGTTTCTTTGCAGTTTTCAGTATGGGAAACAATGCCTATGGCCAGTGTGGAAGAAGGATCGTGGACAGTGAGATTTACAGGTGGGCTATGTTGCTCTGTTTACTTGCTATAAATACAGCAGTCTATATGGTCGCCTTCCTTAAATCCTAATTATGTTTACACTTAGAGTCGCCAGGTATCTCTCGATACCGCCACAAGGTTCAACCCGAATACTGATCAAAGAGCCAATACACCAGTTAGTTAGTTCAAAGTCAATACTATTTATTTACACACACCGTAGGATCTACACATGCACAAAGTCCTACAAACTAAACTATCTCTAACGCTAACGCCTACATTTAACTTCGGGTGCCCACTCAGTCAGAGGAACAATGGCCGCTGTTCGGATCTGAGGTTGTTGGGTTCGAAGAGGTACAGCTAAGGTCGCCCGTCTGGTAGCGAGCGTTGGCCTTGAACTAACTTGCTCCTGGTGATGCTGGTGGAAGGGTTTCTCCGCTTTGAGAGCCAAGTCCAAGAGAGCGATTCTCTAGTGGGGGTTTCTTCTTATACCTGGAGGAGCTTTGCGCGCTTTTAGGCGGACCTTAAACTTGGCCCCAATTAATTGGGTCGCTTCTCGATCACTGTTATTGATCTTGACCAATAAAGGTGTGGGTGCCCTGATGGCTGGGCGTGTCTTAGGTGGCCGTTGTCCTTGCTTTGTTTGTGTCTTTCTGACGCCGGGATGTCTGCAATAGTATCGGTCACCTGAGTGTCATTCCTTTGTTCCCGGAGATGGGCCATCAATATGCTAATCGACGTACAGTTTCAATTCCGTCTGGGAGCTGTTTCCCAAATATACATTGAGGCTTCTGTGCCTGCTTGTTTTCTAGCATTGTCCACAGTTCCCTATATTCTTTGTGAGCGTCCAGTTTGTATTCTGGAAGTGGCCATCCCAGATGGCTACACTCCCTCCTTGTGATCCTCAACGCGAAGCATGGAGGATCATATTACTGAGTCGTCTTTGTTCCCCGCCTAAGTCGAGCACCCGTAAGCAAGGACCAGCTCTACTCTACTCTGTCCTATGAATGGGAACTTTACCTAAATTGTTTTATATACATACATTATTATAAAATTCTAAGGGGCGCGATGACATTCAAGCATGCATTACAAAATAAAAACACGGGAACCTCTAACTATTCTGATCTGGACTATCCTTAATCAATCAAAAGAATTAACAACAGTATAAAACTATACAATAGCAACAAAAGAATAAACTGGAAGTAAAAAGGTAAATGGTAAGCAATGCGGCAGGTTGTTACATTAAGATATGGGTTCAACGTCAAGGAAAATTAGGAGAAAAGTTAAGCGGAAATATAACCGAAGAGAGGTTACTGATCGAGGTATTAAGATTCAAAACAGAGGTATAAAAGCCAACATAAGTGTACTTTACCTGAATGCTCGTAGTATTCGGAATAAGGTAAATGAGTTGATGGCGCAAATCATCATGAATGACTATGATTTAGTGGCCATTACTGAAACATGGTTAAAGGATGGTTTAAGACTGGGAGTTAATATCCGAGAGTATCAAACTATTCGAAAGAACAGAGTGGATGATAAGGGAGGTGGTGTAGCTCTGTTATTTAAGGATGACATCTGGGCAATAGTAAGGGATGACATCGGTGCTATGGAGGATAAGGTTGAATCCATTTGGGTGGAAATTAGGAATAGTAAGGCGAAAAAGTCACTGATAGGAGTAGTCTACAGGCCACCAAATAGTAACATTGTGGTGGGGCAGGCAATAAACAAGAAATAACTGATGCATGTAGAAATGGTACAGCAGTTATCATGGGGGATTTAAATCTACATGGCGATTGGTTTAACCAGGTTGGTCAAGGCAGCCTTGAGGAGGAGTTTATAGAATGTATCCGCGATATTTTCCTAGAACAGTATGTAATGGAACCTACGAGGGAACAAGCGGTCCTAGATCTGGTCCTGTGTAATGAGACAGGATTGATTAATGATCTCATAGTTAGGGATCCTCTCGGGAGGAGCGATCACAATATGGTGGAATTTAAAATACAGATGGAGGGTGTGAAGGTAAAATCAAACACTAGTGTTTTGTGCTTAAACAAAGGAGATTAAAATGGGATGAGAGAAGAGATAGCTAAGGTAGACTGGGAGCAAAGACTTTTATGGTGAAACAGTTGAGGAACAGTGGAGAACCTTCCAAGCGATTTTTCAGTGCTCAGCAAAGGTTTATACCAACAAAAAGGAAGGACAGTAGAAAGAGGGAAAATCGGCCGTGAATATCTAAGGAAATGAGGGAGAGTATCAAATTGAAGGAAAAAGCATACAAAGTGGCAAAGATTAGTGGGAGACTAGAGGGGAAATCTTTAGGGGGCAACAGAAAGCTACTAAAAAAGCAATAAAGAAAAGTAAGATAGATTATGAGAGTAAACTTGTTCAGAATATAAAAACAGATAGTAAAAGTTTCTCCAAATATATAAAACAAAAAGAGTGGCTCAGGTAAATATTGGTCCTTTAGAGGATGAGAAGCGGGATTTAATAATGGGAGATGCGGAAATGGCTGAGGAACTGAACAGGCTTTTTGGGTCGGTCTTCACAGTGTAAGACACAAATAACATGCCAGTGACTGATAGAAATGAGGCTATGACAGATGAGGACCTTGAGATGATTGCTATCACTAAGGAGGTAGTGATGGGCAAGCTAATGGAGCTAAAGGTAGACAAATCTCTTGGCCCCGATGGAATGCATCTCAGAGTGCTAAAAGAGATGGCTAGGGAAATTGCAAATGCACTCGTGATAATTTACCCAAAATTCACTAGACTCTGGGGTGGTCCCGGCGGATTGGAAATTGGCAAACGTGACACCACTGTTTAAAAAAACGAGGTAGGCAGAAAGCGAGTAATTATAGGCCAGTGAGCTTAACTTCGGTAGTAGGGAAGATGCTGGAATCTGCTGGAATCTATCATCAAGAAGAAATAGCGAGGCATCTGGATAGAAATTGTCCCATTGGGCAGTTGCAGCATGAGTTCATAAAGGGCTGGTCATGCCTAACTAATTTAGTGGAATTTTTTGAGGACATTACCAGTGCGGTAGATAATGGGGAGCCAATGGATGTGGTATATCTGGATTTCCAGAAAGCCTTTGACAAGGTGCTACATAAAAGGTTGCTACATAAGATAAAGATGCATGGCATTAAGGGTAAAGTAGTAGCATGGATAGAGGATTGGTTAATTAATAGAAAGCAAAGAGTGGGGATTAATGGGTGTTTCTCTGGTTGGCAATCAGTAGCTAGTGGTGTCCCTCGGGGATCAGTGTTGGGCCCACAATTGTTCACAATTTACATAGATGATTTGGAGTTGGGGACCAAGGACAATGTGTCCAAGTTTGCGGACGACACTAAGATGAGTGGTAAAGCAAAAAGTGCAGAGGATACCGGAAGTCTGCAGATGGATTTGCATAGGTTAAGTGAATGGGCTAGTGTCTGGCAGATGGAATACAATGTTTGACAAATGTGAGGTTATCCATTTTGGTACGAATCATTGCAAAAGGATTATTCAAATTATAAAATATTAAAACATGCTTCTGTGCAGAGAGACCTGGGTGTGCTAGTGCATGAGTCGCAAAAAGTTGGTTTACAGGTGCAATAGGTGATTAAGACGCCAAATGGAGTTTTGTCCTTCATTGCTAGAGGGATGGAGTTAAGACTAGGGAGGTTATGCTGCAATTGTATAAGGTGTTAGTGAGGCCCCACACCTGGAGTATTGTGTTCAGTTTTGGTCTCCTTACCTGAGAAAGGATGTAGTGGCGCTGGAGGGTGTGCAGAGGAGATTCACTAGGTTAATCCCAGAGTTGAAGGGTTGGATTACGAGGAGAGGTTGAGTAGACTGGGACTGTACTCGTTGGAATTTAGAAGGATGAGGGAGGGATCTTATAGAAACATATAAAATTTGAAGGGAATAGATAGGATAGATGTGGGCGGATTGTTTCCACTGGCGGATGAAAGCAGAACCAGGGGGCATAGCCTCAAAATAAGGGGAAGTAGATTAGGACTGAGTTTAGGAGGAACCTCTTCCCCAAAGGCATGCGAATCTATGGAATTCCTTGCCCAGTGAAGCAGTTGAGGCTCCTTCATTAATGTTTTAAGACAGAGATAGATAGTTATTTGAAGATGAAGGGATTAAGGGTTATGGTGTTGGGGCCGGAAAGTGAAGCTGAGTCCACAAAAGATCAGCCATGATCTAATTGAATGGCGGAGCGGGCTCGAGGGGGCCAGATGGCCTATTCCTGCTCCTAGTTCTTATATTCTTATTTCCTGATGCTCACTGTCTGAATGACACTGCAGAGTGTCGCAATAACTAACAATGCTTCTACAACGTTGGACAAGGAATACCAGGTGATGAACTTGTCCACCCAGGTTGGTGTATCAGTTGCTCTGGTCTCTGGGTGTGGCAGGGATGGGAAACATTCACGGCCTGTGGGGTACGGTTTCAGGGGGGGGTCGCGTCCCTGCGCAACTGTAGTGATCCTACGAAGATCCAATGTAGACCATGATGTCAGTCTTCATGTCCTCTTCTTCCTTCTGTGGTCTTCCTGTGGCTTCTGTGGTTCTGGATTCTGTGGACACGAGCATAATATCTGTTATTATCTTGCTTAAGATCTCGTATGTCTGTCTGTCCTTATTATCAATTACCCATTATAATTGGTCACCATCTGTGACTCCCTCATTTTTGTTTTAAACCAAATATTTTGGGGACAAGACATCCGAGAAGAAAATGCTGTGACAGCGCGAGCAGTCTCGCAAGCCCTGTGTGGTCAATGCTGTGAGTGTACCATCCCAGTGTTTGAGGATGTAAATAGCATATGGAGAGCAACCAAAGGGTCGCCGTAAAACAAACAAAAGTTCCGAATAGGGTGAGTTTGGGCCGCGGCGGGTCAGAATGGGTGGAATCCCTGGGTACAGGAATCCCTGTTCCTTTAACTGCCAGTGGGTGTTAAAAGAGTGGTGGCGTGGGGCCATGAAAACTTTAAGTGAACAAACAACATGTAACATTTACGGTAACACACATTTAAAATAACAAACTAACATAACAAAATCGTGCAGGTTCCATCGGAAAGGACACCGTAAAGCTCCATCGGTGCCTTTTTACCATCATCTGGACACCTCATTGCTCTATAGCGAACAGAGTCACAAAGGGGTTCGTCTGGTGGGAGTCAGACTTTAAGTCATCATCTTCTCCCGGTTGCCAAAATCCTGACTGGAGTAGTCGTGCTTGGCGCGAATTGGGGTCCATCTCATCATTCCGGATGAGTCTGTACGAATTGTCTCGGTGCCAATGTTTCGTGTCGAGATTGGAGGTGGTAGGGTGCAATCCATAATCGTCGGGCGGTGGGTCAGGGTCAGGGGCTTTTATGTACGTGGTCTCAAAGGGGTCCCTGGAATCTTGTTCAGAGTCGCTGGGAGTGGAGCCTGGTGCAGGGGATTAATCGTGCTATGGGGCTGTTGCTATTGCTGTCGCTGTCGGTTGAGTGAAGGGAGAGGCGGAGTCGTGCCTCTGGGGGTGGAGTCGAAGTACTGTGTGAGGATGGGCTGGACTGGTTGGGGGAGGGTAGGAATAGGTTGTTCGTGGGCGGAGCGTGTTCACCTGCTGCTGCAAATGAGATGTGCCTTAAGCTGGTGTATGTGAAACCATCCAGACTTGCCATTGGGATAGGTGATCTTATATACGGAGGGGCTGACTTTATCAGAAATGGAGTACGGTCCTGCAAATTTGGGGCAAAGGAATGAACTGCGGTTGTAAAAGGCTAGCATGACCTGCTGCCCTGCTACAAATTCTGTGGCGTGTACTGTCTTGTCGAGGCAAACTTTACTTTGCTTCATTCGTGTCCCAAGCCTAACAGCTGCGGCGAGCTGGGCTGCTTTTACATTCTCTATAATCTGCTGAACTGCTTTCTCATGGGTGAGGGCGGTGACTGCGGGGCTGGCCAAATCCAGTCTTAATAAAATATTCTGTCCCTTTCATGGGTCATCTGGTCCTGAGGGTGTGTATCCTGTCGACGTGGATACCGTGTTTCTTATGAACATCAGTGCAAAGGGGAGAACTGTGTCCCAGGTGCTATTGTGCTGTTGCACCATTTTCCTGAGGGTGGCCTTTAAAGTCCTATTCATTCTTTCTACTTTTCCGCTTCATTGGGGGTGGTTTGCAATGTGGAATTTTTGTTTGATTCCGAAAATTGTAAGGACGTTGTTTCATCACTCTTCCTGTAAAATGTGAGCCTTGGTCTGACTATGTGATGGAACCATCAATTCACTGGACATGTGCTTTAAGATATGAACAGTGGTTTTAATCTACTTACTGCAGAGCCAGCCTGTTACCCGTTGAACCTCTCGATGACTGGCAGGCTGGTCTGGACAAGGGTATTTATACAGCAGTCCAGGGGGAGGAGTCGTGGGCGCAGCCAAGGGTGGAGCCCTGTACAAACTCCTGAGCATTGCCAGAGCTACTCCCCCTAGTGGTCGGATAACGCTACTGCGCTTACAATGGTATTGGTAAATACAGTGTGAATTACTAAGTTACACTCACCCCCTGCAAAAAAAATCAAGTCCGGCGGGGGGGTGGTGGTCTACAAAGTAAGTCTGTTCGGTGGTCGAACTGTCCGCTGTGATCTGCGGAGCACCGGGGTTGCAGCCTCTTGCGGTGGCTGGATGGGTGTTGTGTGCTGGGGTACGATGGTGGACTCCAGGGGAGGGTTGTGTCCGAGCTTCATACTCTTCTGGTTCGGCTGGGGGCACTGGGGGCTGGCCGGCGCGGGTGCACGGAACTGGTGGAGCGAGCTTGTGGGCTCGGGAGCGCGAGGGCGCGGCAGCATGGGGTGTAGGGTGAGGGGTCCTTCTGTGGGGGTAGAGGGGTCGCTGGATCCGGCGGGTGCCAGATATCAGAGGGATACTGTGTCCTGACAGCCGTCAGGGAACTCAACGAAGACGCACTGGGGGTTGCAGTGGAGCAGGCGCACCTTCTCAACAAGGGGGTCGGTTTTGTGTGCCCTGACGTGTTTCCTCAGGAGTACCGGACCCGGTGTCCTCAGCCGTGCCGGAAGTAAGATCCCCATTGGAGTGCCCCTGGAAAATATGAAGAGCCTCTCGTGAGGGGTCTGATTGGTTGCTGTGCATAAGAGGGACCTAATATCTGGGGCAGCACGGTAGCATGGTGGTTAGCATAAATGCTTCACAGCTCCAGGGTCCCAGGTTCGATTCCTGGCTGGGTCACTGTCTGTGCGGAGTCTGCACGTCCTCCCCGTGTGTGCGTGGGTTTCCTCCGGGTGCTCCGGTTTTCCTCCCACAGTCCAAAGATGTGCGGGTTAGGTGGATTGGCCATGCTAAATTGCCCGTAGTGTCCAAAAAAGTAAGGTTGGGGGGGGGGGGGTTTGTGGGTTTACGGGTATAGGGTGGATACGTGGGTTTGAGTAGGGTGATCATGGCTCGGCACAACATCGAGGGCCGAAGGGCCTGTTCTGTGCTGTACTGTTCTATGTTCTAATAGCGTGGAGCGCGTCTGGAGAGGACTTCCTGCCACTGGGGAGACTTGGAGCTTTCTAGACCGGAGGGTCAGTAGGACGGTCTTCCAGACCGTCGCGTTCTCCCTCTCCACCTGCCCGTTTCACCTGGGGTTATAGCTGGTAGTCCTGCTCGAGGTAATGCCCTTCTCGACCAAGTACTGACGCAGCTCGTCGCTCATGAAGGACGAACCCCGGTCGCTGTGCACGTAGCTGGGGAAACCAAACAGGGTGAAGATGCTATGCAGGGCCCTAATGACTGTGTGGGAGGTCATGTCGGGGCACGGGATAGCAAATGGAAACGGGAGAACTCATCTACGACGTTTAGAAAGTAAATGTTCTTGTTAGTTGAGGGGCGTGGCCCTTTGAAATCAATCGCGAGGCGTTCAAAGGGCCTAGAAGCCTTGACCAGGTGGGCCCTGTCTGGTCTATAGGAGTACAGCACTCCGCACAGATCAGGCAGTCCCTGGTGACCGCTTTTACCTCCTCGTTGGAGAAAGGCAGGTTTCGGTCTCTGATGTAGTGGGTGAGCGGGTGACCCCCGGGTGGCAGAGGTCGTTGTGGATGACTTTCAGTCGGTCAATCTGCACGCTGGCGTATGTCCCGTGGGATAGGGCATCTGGAGGCTCGTTGAGCTTCCCGGGTCGATACTTAATATCGTAGCTATAGGTGGAGAGTTCGATCCTCCACCGAAGAATTTGATCATTTTTATTTTTGCCCCTTTGCGAGTTATCAAACATAAAGGCAACCGATCTTTGGTCGGTGATGAGGGTGAACCTCTTACCTGCGAGGTAGTGCCTCCAGTAACGAATAGCCTCCACAATGGCTTGTGCTTCTTTCTCGACTGAGGAGTGTCGGAGTTCTGAAGCGAAGAGGGTACGGGAGAAAAATGCGACTGGTCTCCCTGCCTGATTTAGTGTGGCTGCTAGAGCTACCTCTGAGGCGTCGCTCTCAACCTGGAATGGAGTGGATTCATCCACCGCCCGCATGGCCGTTTGGCGATGTCCTTGATGCAGTTGAAGGCCTGGCGTGCCTCAGCTGACAGGGGAAATCGTGTGGCCTTAAAGAATGGGCGGGCTTTGTCCGCATATTGAGGGACCCACTGGGCGTAGTCGGAGAAGAAGCCCAAGCACCGTTTGAGGGCCTTGGGACAATGAGGGAGAGGGAGTTCTAAGAGGGGGCATACGGTCCTGGTCTGGGCCCAGGACTTCCGTTTTCCACGACGTAGCCGAGAATGGCAAGTCTGTTGTGCGGAAAATGCATTTCTCCTTGTTATAAGTGAGGTTTAATTTCTGTGCCGTCTGGAGAAAACGGTGGAGGTTGGCGTCGTGGTCCTGCTGGTCATAGCCGCAGATGGTGATATTGTCCAAGTATGGAAACGTGGCCCGCAGCCCGTACTGGTCCACCATTCGGTCCATTGCTCGTTGGAACACCGAGACCCCATTAGTGACGCCGAAGGGGATCCGGAGGAAATGGAAGAGGCGGCCATCGGCCTCGAATGCTGTGTAGTGGCGGTCCTCCGGGCAGATTGGGAGCTGGTGGTATGCAGACTTCAGATCCACCGTGGAAAAGAGCCGATACTGGGCGATCTGATTTACCATGCTGCAATTCTGGGGAGGGGATACGCGTCGAGGAGCGTAAATCTATTTATGGTCTGACTATAGTCGACAACCATGCGGAATTTTTCCCCAGACTTAAAGACCACCAGGGACTATTGCTGCCTCTATAATCCCCTCACTGAGAAGCCTTCGGACCTCTGATCTGATAAATACCTTATCCTGCAGGCTGTATTCCTGCTACGAGTGGCTACGGGTTTACAGTCCTTTGTGAGATTGGCGATGAGAGGAGGGGGGGAGATTCGCAGCGTAGCGAGGCTGCAGATAGTGAGTGGGGGCAGGGGCCCGCCGAAGCTGAGGGTGAGGCTCTTAAGGTTTACACTGAAAATCTAGGCCTAATAAGAGTGGCGCGCAGAGGTCGGGCAAAACGTAGAGTTGAAATTTTGAATAGCTAGCGCCTCGGATTGTGAATGTCGCGCCGGTGCGCCCTGGATCGGGACAGAATGGGAGCCTGAAGCGAGCGAGATAGTTTGCCGCATGGGGAAAATGGGGAGCGAACAGCGTCTTACCAGGTCTGGGTGTATGAAGCTCTCAGTGCTCCCGGAGTCGAAAAGGCATGGCGTGTTGTACCCGTTGATTTGGACCTCTGCCATCAAATTTCGCAGATGCTTCGGGCGTGATTGATCCAGGGTGACTGCGCCGAGTTGCGGGCCGCGTGACGAGCGCCCAGGGAGGTCGTACTCTTCCGATGAGTTGTCCGAGCGTGGAGATGCAGATCGTGCCCGTGGATCGCACGTGGCGGGCAGCGAGGAAGATGGCGGCCCCCATGAACCGCACGTGGCCGGCCGCGTGTTGGAGGTTTGCCAAGATGGCGGCCCCCATGGATCGCACGTGGCGGGAGGGGGCGGGGTCAGGGCATAGGCTGCAGCGTTTCGGGGCCTGCGGGTGTGGGGAACGATTACTTCGTGCCGCTGGGGAGTTGGAAGCTGGGGCCCTTTTTGCGAGGCACACTCTCGCGTAGTGGCCTTTCAGCCCGCAGCTACTGCAGGTCGTGTTGCGGGCCGGGCAGTGCTGCTGCGGGTGCTGATTCTGGCCGCAGATATGGCAGGCTGGAGCAGCATAGTGGCTGGCTGGGGCTGCATGGTGGCTGGGCGGCCGCGTGGCACAGGCCTGGGGAGTCGCTGGTCGGGGGCCATGATTGGGCCGCGAGGAATGGGGTGAGGCTGCGGAAGGAGACCTCCATCATGGTAGCAATTTCCACAGTTGTTTCTAAGTCTTGGGCCCCCTTTTCCAGCAGTCGTTGGCGCTCATAATTAGACCTGAGGCCCGCTACAAAAACATCGCGTACAGCAAGTTCTCTATGTTCAGCCGTGGTAACCGCTTGATAGTTACAGTCATTTGATAGATTATTGAGCTCTCTTAAAAATTTGGCGAGTGATTCTGTAGGCCGCTGGCGGCAAGTCGTGAACACATGGCGTGCGTAAACTTTGTTAATGGGCCTTACGTACATCTTATCGAGTATCGCTAGCACTGCAGAATATGAACCGGCCGAGTTTAGTTGCGTTGAGATTCTGTGGCCTACCCTCGCGTGCAGTAGACTTAACTTCTGTTCCTCTGTTGTTTCGGCTGTGCTCGCTTCTGCCAGGTAGGTCTTAAAGCACCGCAGCCAGTGGGAGAAGATTTCTTTTGCCTCTGCATCCTGTGGGTCGAGTTCCAGGCGTCCAGGCTTGAGGGCTGATTCCATGATCGATCCTGACTGTTCTTAAGTAGATTAAATTGATGGAACCATCAATTCACCAGACACGTGCTTTAAGATATGAACAGTGGTTTTAATCTACTTACTACAGAGCCAGCCTGTTACCCGTTGAACTCTCGATGAACTGGCAGGCTGGCTCTGGCCAAGGGTATTTATACAGCAGTCCAGGGGGAGGAGTCGTGGGCGGAGCCAAGAGTGGAGCCCTGTACAAACTCCTGAGCATTCCCAGAGCTACTTCCCTAGTGGTCGGATAACGCTACTCTGCGCTTACAATTGTATTGGTAAATACAGTGTGAATTACTAAGTTACATTCACCACACTATGCTGTGTGGAAGTCCCCATCTTGTAAAAATGCGCTGAGTGAGGATCTTGGCTGTTGCTTTAGCCGTGTTCGTTCTGGATGGAAAAGCTTCCAACCATTTTGTGAAGATGACCACCAACACATACTTAGAACCATTCCTGCAGGGGGGTAGGGATCCTATACAATCAATCTGCAAGTTCGTCCAGGGGCCATTAACGGGGTGGGTGTGACTAAGCTGACCTTTCCTTGCGTATCTGTTCTGGGCGCAGATTATACAGTTTTCAATGTAGTGCGTTACATTGGCTTTGAAATCGGGCCACCAGCAGAGAGGTCTGAGGTGGGCGAGGGTTGCTTCTATGCCTTGATGTCCATGGTTGTCATGGAATTGACAAATAATTTGGTTTCTGTCCTGAGTGGGAACTACATAAATACCTTCTTTTAAAATTACACCGTCATGTGTGTCAATGTGTTCTTGTGTTTATCATAGGGGGGCTGGGAAGTTGCCTTTTAAAACCTCCCTGAGCTGTGTGTCGTCTTGTTGGGCCTGTGCTAAATCCTGAATGTTGGTCTGTGAGACCTGAACCGCGTGTACTGGGGCACTCTCGGGAGGATTCCAAAAGTGACCGTGTCTGAAAACCTGCCTGTGCTAGGGCATCTGCCTTAACGTTACCGGGGGAGAAGAACGATGGTGGCTACGAACTTTAATAATCCCATATTTCCTATCTTTTGCTGTCTTTAGGATATGCTTGGGGAATGGGGCTGAGGGTAGGGGTTTTCTGTCGACGGAAACAAACCCTCTAGATTCACGCAGGGGTAGGAATTCTGTTAAACTATTACAGACATATAGACTGTCGGAATATATGTCGGCTGGGGTCGGGAACGAGTCGGGGTGCTCTGCAATATACGCTACGGCTGCTAGTTCTGCTGCCTGTGAGCCTAATGTCCAGGCAATTTCGAGGATATCTCCTCTAACGCGCATCCCTGCGTGTCCTCTACATATATAACCACAAGCGGTAATCCTTTTTCTGTTCAAAACTGGAGGAGCCATCCACATAAATCCTAAGGGGTGCGCCTATGTCTGTGTGCTGGGGTCTCTGGGGTTTCGGGGGGAGCTGACTTTGGTACAAAGGGTCCTGTGTTGTGTTTGGTGGAGATGATTTCACATTCATGTGGGGTGCCTGCGTAATGTAAATTGCGAGGAAAGTGTGTGTTTTGTCCTCTTTATTGTTATGTCCCGTCCCTGTAAGAGAAGAGTCCATCGGGCAGCGCGAATTTGGCTGACTGTGTCGTCCTTTAGTCTACCATCCAGGAGAAGTTGTGTTGGGGTGTGCTCAGTTAAAATGGTGATGGGTTGAGTCCTGTTATGTAGGCAAAGTATTGAACTGCCCAAAAAACTGAGAGTCGGTGCCTTTCGCAAGCAGAAAATCCTTGCTCGACTGGATCAAGTGCTTGTGAGGCGTATGCTACGGGCCTAAATGATCATGTCTTTCTTGGAGGAGCATGGCCGAAAGGGTTCGGTCGGTGCTTGCAACTTCAGTTGCATACGGGAAGAGTGGATCTGGCACCTATGCTGAGGGCTCTTTTTAATGCATCCACGGCATCCATGTGCAGTGTTTGCCATGGGTGATGACTGTTCCTAAATAAACTACTTTTTCTTGTAGAATTTGGGCCTTTTTGGGGTTCACTTTACATCCAATTTGTTGAAGGAGTCCTAATAATTCGTCGAGAAGCAAAATATGCTCTTTCTTAGTGTCTGTCTGCAGAAGCAAGTCATCTACGTATTGGATCTGACAATCGGGTCAGGAAAATTTGGCTAAACCATTCGCCAGCTGTTGGTGGAAAATGGAGGGGGGAGTTATGAAGGCACGTCCATGTGTATTGCTGTCCCTGGAAGGTGAAAGCAAATTTATATTGGCACGCTTTATCCAATGGAATGGACCAAAAGCTGTTGCTAATGTCCAAAACCAAAAAGAATTTTGACTGTAGTCCCTGTTTTAGCATTGCCTCGGCACTTGTGGCTATGGTGGGGGCTGCTACTGGGGTTACTTTGTTTAGTTCCCGGTAATCGATGGTCAGTCGCCATGATCCATCGGGTTTCCTGACGGGCCATATTGGGGCATTGTTCGTTGAGGCTACTGAACGAAGTACCCCTTGGTCAAGCAAGACTCTGGATAACCTTTGAGATTTCTCCCTCTGCTTCTTGGGGAAAACCGTACTGCTTTTGGGGTTTGGGGTCGGGACCTGTAATGTTCACCCTGCCAGCGACCTTGCAACAGTTGTGCTTGTGCTGGGCAAAAGCTGCTTTGTGTCGCTGCAAAACGTCCCTAACTTCGCTGTCCAGACTAATGGCTCGAGGGTCGAACCAGAAGTCTCCAACTGCGTTAATTCTGTGTGCGTAGTCTCCAACTGTGAGCGTGGCGGGGGCTCGCTCTGCCTTTGCCATTCTCCACAACATTTGTTTACGGGATCGAATAATGATTGTGGGAGCTCATAAAATCTATGCCTAAAATGTGTTAGACTGTCTGGGGTAAATCTTCTAGAACCACGGGGTGTTTAGTTTTAATGTTCCCTATCAAAATCGCTACAGGGGCTGTGATGTGTTCCTGCTACAAATGCCATGTAAAACCGCTTGAAACATTGTGGCGGAATTGAGCGTGGTGCGGAACCCTCCTGTGTCACCGCGGACGGTGCCTGCCACTACCGGTCTCCCGGACTTTGCCCCAAAGGGTGTCCACAGACCCAAGTTGGGGAGTCCGAACACCGTCAATCGGTGCCGTTCATATCTGCGTTATCCGGAACGGCGCTAATACTATGGATTGGCTTGGCCCTATTCTTATTCAGGGTGCCTGTCCGCTGGTTTCGCTACTGCTTCTGGGGCGCATTGCACACTCGTGGCGTAGTGTCCTAAGTGTCCGCAATTGTAACATTCTTGGGATTTAGTGTGCTGTGGGCTGTTTTTTCCCATCATTTACCCATGCGGGGTTCTGGTGTGTCCTAACTGGATGCATGTTAGCATCTGCCTGCTCTTCCTCTGCTTTACCGTAAGCTGATTTTCCCTGCATGGACTGTTCCCAAACGTGGGACAATCGCTTTAGTACCCATTTCTCATTGTGGGGTCTCGTCTGAGGGGTCGTAATTTGCGCAAGCCTCTCTGTCCTGCTTCTGTCGCGTGAGAGACGAGGATTACGAGTCCATTTGGCCATATTGTCTGGGGTCAAATGGGCGCGGACTAACTCTCCAAATACCGCTGTGAAATGAATCCACAAGCGTCCAGTAACGCTGTGGGGTGCTCTGTCTTTTTCTGCCTACATTTGTTTTGGCCTTCTAAGGGGTTTCCTTTGTTGTAGTCGATCGCGTCGAGGATCGCTGCATGCATTTCTTGAAGGGTGCCTCCTCCTACATTCTGTGGGTCGGGAAGGGCTGCCACGACTGAGGGGTCGAGGCTCAAAACTGAGCTTCACTTGCTCTCTTTCATCCAGGCCGTACATGGTCGCCTGTTGTTTTACTCTTGGGTTGGAATGGTGTTATCTTATCGCACGCGTTCCTTAATTGAGTGACAGTTAATGGGGTGGTGTACAGAAAATCTGGGTCTCCGTCTGTTGTGGCCCTGCGCTATGTGGTGACAGGGTTCATAGGGTTGTGTTCTGCATGTGCAGTCAGGGGTGGGGGTGCTTTTCTTTTCTGAGGTTTGTCCTGAGTACATGTGCCATGTACATATCTATGGGCAGTCTCATTTAACTCCTGCCAATCGGGGCCATTTTTTTGGTCTAACTGGGGTCCAAACGTGCTCTGGAATCCATTTTGTACAGAAAACAATTTGCTTTCGGCATTTAGCGTGGTCTACCGAGCTATGTTTTTGTTCCGTCGTGGAACCTGTGGAGTGCTCATAGGGCTTCTTTTAAATCGTTACATTGTTTCTTTAATTGCTTTGACTTGGTGTCCTGTCTCTTCTCGTACCAACACGCGTGTTGCGTGTCTTAGTCAGCCTTATCATATTGCGACTGAAAGCTGCTTAAATGGGCGAGACAAGATTGGGTGCCCGTTTGACATCCTCCATCTCCTTGTCCTTCGCCACTAACTGCTCTCTCAGTTCCCTGTTTTCTTTCTCATACTCACTCACGTCTCCCTCACTCTTCTTATCCTCTCTCTTCAGTCAGGGACTTCCGGTTGCTGTGATGACGTGCTAAGCCGCATCATTTGGGAGCTCCCGATTTTAACGGACTTTTGGGGCTCTTCTAGAGCCCCAAACGACGCTTTTTTTGATGTTTCCCGGTGGGGGAAGGTGTTGGGAGAAACATTCTCCGCAATTTATGTTTCAAAATCGAAGTGGAGCAAGGAGAAAAAACGGCAGCAGCTCTCCAGAAAAAACGGGGGAAGGAATCCAAATGGCGGCCGGCGGAGCACCCGAGGACTGGTGGAAGTGGGCGCAGGAGCAGCAAGCTGCTCTCCTGCGCTGTTTTGCGGAGCTGAAGGCTGAGTTGCTGAGCTCACTGAAGGAAACAACCAGCAAGCTGATGGAGACCCAGACGACCCAGGGTGCTGCCATCCAGGAGTTGCAGCAGCAGGCCGCTGAACGAGAGGAGGAGGCCGTGCTCTCGTGGGTAAAGTGGAGGTGCGTGAGGCACTCCATAAGAAGTGGCAAGACCGCTTTGAGGAGCTGGATCTCCGCATGAGGCGGAAGAATTTAAGGATCTTGGGCCTTGCGGAGGGTCTGGAGGGGTCGATCTGCTGACCTACGTGGCCAGCATGTTGAATTCGATGGTGGGGGCAGGGTCGTTCCATCTGCCCCTGGAACTGGAGGAGGCCCAAGGAGAATGAACCCCCGCGGCGGTGCTGGTGAGGTTTCCACCGGTTCAGGGATCGGGGTGTGTGCTGCGCTGGGCCAAGAAGGTGAGGAGCAGCAAGTGGGAGAATTCGGTAGTGCGGATCTACCAGGGCTGGAGTGCGGAGGTGGCTAAGGTGACGAAGGAGGTGCTTCATAAGAAGCACGGTAAAGTTTGGGATGTTGCAGCCTGCGCAGCCTGTGGGTAACTTATCTGGATCGGCACTATTATTTTGAGTCCCCGGAGGAGGCGTGGGCCTTTGTGCAGAAGGAGAAGCTGGACTCGAACTAGGGGTTGGGGGCGGGGTCGGTTGTATTGTTATATTGCTGGTTTTTGCTGTTGTTGTGTTTTCTGTACTTTTGTAATTTTGACATGGTTTCTTTATGTGGGTTTTGCTCTGTTTTCTGGGGGGAAGGTGGGGTATGGTCTGAGGTTTGTATTTTGCGGGGGATGTTGGGGGTTTGTTGTATTCTATATGGGGTTGGAGGATGGGATGGGGCTGGTATTTGGGAGCTGCGTCAGAAGGGTGGGTGGGGCAGTGCGAAAGCGCGGGCTTTCCTCTGGTTTCCCGCGCTGTGGGGCAGGAGGGGTGGAGCTGGCAGTGGGGGCTCTACTGTTTTTTTTTCCGCGCTGGAGCGGTGCCAAGGGGAGTGGCAGGAGGGGGGATGATCCCACGTCGGAGGGGTCGAGTTTTGGCGGGAGTTGCCGGGTCAGCAGAAGTCAGCTGACCCACGGAAGTACAATGGAGGCGTGTCGAGGCTAGGAGGGGTCCTAGCCTTGGGGGGAGGGGAGGGGAGGGAGGGGGGTGGGGGGGATACCGGGTTTGCTGCTGGTAGGGTCAGGAAGGAGCCGTGTGGGCCCGGGGGATAGAGGAGAGGTTCTGTCGCCGTGGGGACTGGGTCGGGCGGGGTGTGCTGGCCTGGGGCGGGCAGTCGACGGTCTATGGCTAGTCGGAAGGGTAGGGGGGTGGGATGCCCTCTGATCCGGTTGGTTACCTGGAATGTGAGAGGACTGAACGGGCCGGTTAAGCGGGCTAGGGTATTTGCTCATTTGAAGGGGCTGAAGGCGGATGTGGCGATGCTCCAGGAGACCCACCTGAAGGTGGCGGACCAGGTCCGTCTGAGGAAAGGGTGGGTAGGGCAGGTTTGCCACTCCGGGTTGGATGTGAAGAACCGGGGGGGGTGGCGATTCTGGTGGGGAAGAGGGTGTTGTTTGAGGCATCTGAGGTGGTGGTGGGATAAGGGGGGTAGGTTTGTTATGGTGAGGGGTAGGCTACAGGGAGAGAAGGTGGTATTAGTTAATGTGTATGCCCCAAATTGGGATGATGCGGGCTTTATGAGGCGTATGCTGGGACATATCCCGGACCTGGAGGCGGGGGGGGCCTGATCATGGGGGGGGGGGACCAGGGGGGGGGGGGGTGGGACAGGGGGGGGGGGGGACAGGGGGGGGGACGGGGGGGGGACTTCAATACGGTCCTGGATCCTTCACTGGATCGGTCCAGTTCAAGAACGGGTAGGAGGCCGGCGGCGGCCAAGGTGCTGAGGGGGTTTATGGACCAGATGGAGGGGTGGACCCCTGGAGGTTTGGGAGGCCGAGGGCGCGGGAGTATTCTTTTTTCTCCCACGTCCATAGGGTTTATTCCAGAATAGACTTTTCGTGGTGAGCAGGGGATTGATTCCGAGGGTGGAGGAGCCGAGTATTCGGCCATTGCAATCTCCGACCACGCTCCGCATTGGATGGATTTGGAGATGGGGGAGGTACGGGACCAGCGCCCTTTGTGGCGTCTGGATGTAGGGTTGTTGGCGGAGGAGGAGATGTGGCAGGAGGGAAGTATTGAGGGGTACCTCGAGGTTAACGATACGGGTGGGCCGGGTGGGGATGGTCTGGGAAGGCTGAAGGCAGTGATTCGGGGGGGAGCTGATATCCATCCGGGCCCACAGGGATAGGACGGAGAGGAGGGAGAGGGAGATACTGGTGGGGGAGCTCCTGGAGGTGGATAGGAGGTACGCGGAGGCACCAGAGGAGGGATTGCTAGGGGAGAGGCGTAGCCTACAAGCTAGGATTGATTTGTTAACCACCAGAAAGGCGGAGGCACAGTGGAGGAAGGCACAGGGGGCGGTGTATGAACATGGTGAAAAGGCGAGTAGGATGCTGGCGCATCAGCTCCGCAAGCGGGATGCGGCTAGGGAAATTGCTGGAGTGAGAGATAAGAGTGGGAATGTGGTGCAGAAAGGGGCAGAGGTGAATGAGGTCTTCAAGGACTTTTATGGGGAACTGTACCGGTCGGAGCCACCGGTGGAGAGGAGGGGAATGGAGAGTTTTCTCGACGGGCTATCTTTCCCGAAGGTGCGGGAGGAGCAGGTGGAAGGGCTGGGGGCGCCGATTGAGCTGGAGGAGCTGGTTAAGGGGATTGGGCAGATGCAGTCTGGGAAAGCGCCGGGGCCGGACGGGTTCCTGGTGGAGTTCTATAAAAAGTATGTGGACCTGGTGGGCCCCCTGTTGGTGTGGACGTTTAATGAGGCATGGGAGGGGGGGGGGGGGCTTGGCGCCCGACGATGTCGCGGGCGCTGATTTCCTTAATCCTAAAGAGGGATAAGGACCCCCAGCACTGTGGTTCGTACAGGCCCATATCTCTCCTTAATGTAGACGCCAAGTTGCTGGCAAAGATCCTGGCCACCAGGATTGAGGACTGTGTGCCAGGGGTGATACACGAGGACCAGACAGGTTTTGTTAAGGGAAGGCAGCTGAACACGAATGTATGGAGGTTGCTAAATGTCATTATGATGCCGGCGATTGAGGGGGAGGCGGAGATAGTGGTGGCGCTGGATGCGGAGAAGGCATTCGATAGAGTGGAGTGGGGGTACCTATGGGAGGTGCTGGAGAGGTTTGGATTTGGAGAAGGGTTTATTAAGTGGGTGAGGCTACTGTATGAGGCCCCGATGGCGAGTGTAGTTACTAATGGGAGGAGGTCGGATTACTTCCGGCTCTACCGAGGGACCAGGCAGGGGTGCCCCCTGTCCCCCTTGTTGTTTGCACTGGCAATCAAACCTTTGGCGATGGCGTTGAGGGAGTCAGGAAGGTGGAGGGGTTTGATGCGGGGTGGGGAGGAACATCGGGTGTCGTTGAATGCAGATGACCTGTTACTGTATGTGGCGGACCCAGTGTGAGGGATGCCGAGGGTGATGGAGCTGTTGGCTGAGTTTGGGGCCTTTTCAGGCTATAAACTGAATCTGGGCAAGAGTGAGGTGTTTGTGGTGCACCCGGGGGACCAAGAGGAGGGAATTGGAAGGCTCCCGTTTAAGAGGGCAGGGAAGAGTTTCAGGTACCTGGGGGTTGCAGGTGGCCAGGACCTGGGGGACTCTTCACAAGCTCAATTTCACCAGGCTTGTGGAACAGATGGGGGAGGAATTTAAAAGATGGGATATGCTGCCACTGTCGTTGGCGGGGAGGGGGCAGTCCGTCAAAATGACGGTGCTCCCGAGGTTCTTGTTCCTGTTTCAGTGCCTGCCCATCTTCATCCCCAGGGCCTTTTTTCAGGAGGGTGACTAGTAGCATTTTGAGCTTTGGGTGGGCGCGTGGGACACCGAGAGTGAAGAGGGTCTTCCTGGAGTGAGGTAGAGATAGGGGGGGGGACTGGCGCTGCCCAACCTTTCGAGTTATTATTGGGCGGCCAATGTGTCAATGGTGCGTAAATGGGTGATTGGGGGGGGGCATGGAAAAGGATGGAGATGGCGTCCTGTGGAGGCACGAGCCTGGGGCCCTGGTAACGGCGCCGTTGCCGCTCCCTCCCACGAGGTATACCACTAGCCCGGTGGTGGCGGCGACCCTAAAAATATGGGGGCAGTGGAGGCGGCACAGGGGGGAAGTGAAGGGCTCGGTGGTGGCTCCATTAAGGGGGAATCATCGGTTCGTTCCCGGGGAACATCGACGGGGGATTTAGGGGGTGGTTCAGGGTGGGCATTAGGAAGTTGGGGGACCTGTTTATGGGCGGGAGGTTTGCGAGCCTGGGGGAATTGGAAGAGAAATTCGGGCTCCCCCCAGGGAACGCGTTCAGGTACTTGCAGGTAAAGGCATTTGCTAGGCGGCAGGTGGAGGGATTTCCTTTGCTGCCCTCGCGGGGGGCAAGGGACAGGGTGCTTTCGGGGGTGTGGGTCGGGGATGGGAAGGTGTCTGACATTTATAAGGTAATGCAGGAGGGGGAGGAGGCGTCAGTGGAGGAGCTGAAGGCTAAGTGGGAAGGGGAATTAGGGGAGCAGATGGAGGACGGGACTTGGGCGGATGCCTTGGAGAGGGTTAACTCTTGCTCTTCATGTGCGAGGCTTAGTCTCATTCAATTTAAGGTGCTGCATCGGGCTCACATGTCCAGGACTCAGATGAGTAAGTTCTTTGGGGGCGAAGATAGGTGTGTCAGGTGTTTGGGGAGTCCTGCGAACCATGCCCATATGTTCTGGGTATGCCTGGCACTGGAGGAATTTTGGAAGGGGGTAGCAAGGACGGCGTCGAGGGTGGTTGGATCCAGGGTCAAACTGGGCTGCGGACGCGCGATCTTTGGGGTTGCGGCGGAGCCGGGAGTGCAGGAGGCGAAAGAGGTCGGTGTCCTGGCCTTTGTGTCCCTAGTAGCCCGGCGGCGGATCTTGCTGCAGTGGAAGGATGCGAGGCCCCCAAGTGTGGAGACCTGGATCAGTGACATGGCGGGGTTTATCAAACTGGAAAGGGTCAAATTCGCCCTGAGAGGATCAGTACAAGGGTTCTACAAACGGTGGCAGCCTTTCTTGGACTTTCTGGCTCAGAGATAGGGAAATGGGTCAATAGCAGCAGCAACCGGGGGGGGGGGGGGGGGGGGGGGGGGTGTATCTATTTGTTCTATGGGTATTCAATTTAATATGTTAATTTATTTTGTTGGTCATTGGGTTGGGGGGTGGGGAGGGTTCGGTGTACGAGCTGTTACGGTTCTAGGGTGTTATGACTGTTATTGTTAGAGACTGTTGCTATTTTCATTACTGTTTGTTGTTGTATAAATACAAAATTTTTCAATAAAAATTATTTTAAAATTAAAAAAAAAGAATCTCTGTCAGGTTCTCCTACTAAGTGTGCCCTATACTTCCGAGACCTGTTTCATCATTCGCACAAAATTCACTCCAAAGGGGCCACCCTTTCCCTTTGAGGTATTTTCTAATCTCCTCTTCCCATACGGGATACTGTCCTACTCTCCTGGTCGCTGCAACCTAGAATTCCTGGGGGTTCATAAGGCGTTCCATTGCCTTCATTGCCATTTCTATCGCTATCTCTGGGGTTTCTACCGAATTTGGAACAGGGGGGAATAAAGTGGTGATGTAACACGGGTATGGCTTACGCTATTTTCCAGCCTACAAAACTCCCGACAATTTAACGCAACAAAATCTCTCCGGTTTACCTTATATCCCTGTTAGTACGCATGCAAATAACACACTTCAGAATTTTGGTGGTTTGATCAGTATTGGTCTTACGCTTGTGGTTTTTTCTTTTTCCAATTGGATTGTAATTCAAATTTGGGTTCTCTCTGAGTGACAAAGCCACTTCTAGGTCGAGTCGCGTCAGATGTCGCCAGTAATGTTGCTCTGTTTACTTGCTATAAATATAGCAGTCAATATGGTTGCCTTCCTTACTCATAATTATGTTTACACTTAGAGTCGCCCGGTATCTCTCGATACCGCCACAAGTTTCAACCCGAATAGGGATCAAAGAGCCAATACACTAGCTAGTTAGTTCAAAGGCAAATACTACTAATTTACACACACAGTAGGATCTACACATGCACAAAGTACTACAAACTAAACTATCTCTAACGCTAACGCCTATACATAACTTCAGGAGCTTACTCAGCCAGAGGAACAATGGCCGTTGTTCGGATCTGAGGTTGTTGGGTTCGAAGAGGTACAGGAGAACAGCTAAGGTCGCCCTTCTGGTAGCGAGCGTTGGCCTTGAACTAACTTGCTCCTGGTGATGCTGGTGGAAGGGTTTCTCCGCTTTGAGAGCCAAATCCAAGAGAGCGATTCTCTCGTGGGGGTTCCTCCTTATACCTGGAGGGGCTTCGTGCGCTTTTAGGCGGGCCTTAAACTTGGCCCCAATTATTTGGGTCACTTCTCGATCGATTTTGAGCAGTAAAGGTGTGGGTGCCCTGATGGCTGGGCATGTCTTAGGTGGGCGTTGGCCTTGCTTTGTTTGTGTCTTTCTGATGCCGGGATATCTGCAATAGTATCGGTTACCTGAGTGTCATTCCTTTGTTCCCGGAGATGGGCCATCAATATGCTAATCGACCTACAGTTTCAATTCCATCTGGGAGCTGTTTACCAAATATGGATTCAGGCTTCTGTGCCTGCTTGTTTTCTAGCATTGTCCACAGTTCCCTATATTTTTTGCGAGCGTCCATTTTGTATTCTGGAAGCTATCCCAGATGGCTACAGCTACCTTCTCGAGTCATAGAGGTTTACAGCATGAAAACAGGCCCTTCGGCCCAACCTGTCTGTGCTGCCCAGTTTTTACCACTAAGCTAGTCCCAATTGCCCACATTTGACCCATAACCCTCGACCCAGCTTTCCCATATAACTGTCTGAATGCTTTTTAAAAGACAAAATTGTACTGACCTCTACTACTGTTTCTGCAGCTCGTTCCAGACATTCACCACTCTGTGAAAAAATTGCCCCTCTGGACCCTTTTGCCCCCTCTTACCTTAAGCCCTAGTTTTAGACTTCCCTATCTTTGGGGAAAAATGTTGACTATCTACTTCGTTTATGCCGCTCGTTATTTTATAGACCTCTAAGATCGCCCCTAGGCCTCCAGGGAAAAAAGTCCCAGTCTATTCAGCCTCTCCTTATAACTCAAATCATCAAGTCCCGTTAGCATCCTAGTAAATCGTTTCTGCACTCTTTCTAGTTTAATATCCTTTCTATAATAGGGTGACCACAACTGTGCACAGTATTCCAAGTGTGGCCTTACTAATGTTTTGTACAACTTCAGCAAGACATCCCAACTCTTGTATTCAATGTTTTGAGCAATAAAACCAAGCATGCCGAATGCCTTCTTCACCACCAATCTTCTAACGCTAATCAGATCTGAACTCAAACCTGACTGGGTGAGGACCAGTTATCAGATGAACCTATATTTATTAGCAGGAAATGGATGAGGGCGGACAATATCTCAGCGCAGTGTGTAAGAGAAGTTGTGCAACAAATCCTTTGAATGTTAACGGTCCACCACACATTCCCTGGGTGGTACCAGGGATGTAGATTATGTAGTCGAGGAGACAGAGGTTAGATGTTAGATTATTTTTTCAAACCATGAGAGGGTTAAGGAGGGCTAATGCATATTTTGGGATTATGTTAAGGTAAACAGTGATTGGACTTCCGGTGATGACTATGTGCTGAGCAGTCGCACGTCAGATGGCTCTCCTCCCGCGGACCTGCAAAATAGCCACTTTTCATCGAAAACTTGCCAGAAAAATCAACAACCTGTTCCCCCAACCTTAGTAAAACAGGGGAAAAAGAGAGAAGGTCAAAATGCCCGGAAAAAGTCAGTCCAGGGGCCGACCAAGAGTGGAAGGAGCCTGGAGCAGAAACAATCAGACGAGCCGATCAGCGCACGAGGCGGCGGAGCCCAGGCTTCGCCGGAGCGAGAAGGGCAGACCAGCCTCATACGAAGCCTCCCTCACCGGAGGGCTGCTGGATGTCAGAAGCACTGAAGAAACACAGGCAGGACACAAAAATGGACATCCAGGCAGCGGTGAAGGATGCAGTGGCCGAAGCCCTGGCACAAATGCAGCTCACCCTGGAGTAAGCGGAAAAGAGACTGCAGACCCACAAAACAACGATCATAGACCTGGAGAGAGCCACAACTGACCACAGTGACCGGGTCGTTGCCCTTGAAAAAGAGGTGGAAAGTTTGGTTGCGACACAGGGTAATTTAAAAGGAGAAGTTGAAGACCAGTCGAGGCGACAAAATTTGCGGATCGTATGCCTACCAGAGGAGAAACTATGTGACCCAGATGCTGGACAACCTGGTGGGCAGGGAGACTTTCCCCACCCCACCAGAAATAGACCGAGCACACCGGTCGCTGCGACCGAAGCCCAAAGCCGGGGACCAACCAAGGGCAGTGATAGCGAAACTGCACCGTTACCAGGACTGGGGGAGAATCCTGCGCTGGGCCCGTTAGTCCAAGAACTGCAGCTGGGAGGGACACAAAATTAGAACTTAGCAAGTCATTGGGGCTGACCTAGCCAAATGACGGGCTGAATTTAACCGAGCAAAGGCCGGGCTCTACAAGAACGGGGGGGGGGGGGGGGGGGGGGGGGGGGGACAGAGGGGGACGGGCTACAGGAATGAGGGGAGAGGGGTCAAGGGGAAATAGGAACAGAAGGAGAATGGCAGTATGGCTACAAAGGGCCTCAGCCAGGGGCCGGAAACAAAGATGCACTAAGCAATCACCTAGAACGGTCTCTGGGCGAAGGGAGACCCCGGAGTACAGGGGCATATCCATGTGGCGGACACCCAATTGGTGGCCATGTTTGGTGCCCGCTGGACAAAGGGAAACCCTGGAGAGCAGGGGCCCGACCGCATGGAGAGAGCAGTGACCATGGCCATCTTGGACGGCTCCCTAACAAAGGGGAACCCCGGAGTGCAAGGGAGCGTCCACCAGGTAAGTATGGTTAATCACACAGGAGCGGTGGGACAAAAAAACCACCAGGATAGTCGCCTGGAAGGGGACTTAACGGTCCAGTGAAAAGGTCCACATTCTTCACCCACCTGAGAAACAAGAAAGCCAAGAGACAGCTGAGAGAACAGGACCGACAGTGGGTAAAGAAGGGCTGGGTGGGATAGACCTACCATTCCTGCGACAGGACGAGGGCCAGGACGTAGACGATTTGCTAAATAAGAGGGGGATGTTCACGGCGACAAGGACGGTTACAGACCCAGGGGGACGGTACGTCATGGTCAGCAGTGCCCTAGAAGGGGCACCGGTAGTCCTCGTTAAGTCGACGACACGAAATTCATTAGAAAGACCATGGCGGAAATCCCTGAGATAGATATGCACCGAGTGATTATTTGGGGGGGGAGGGGGGGGGGGGGATCTTTAACTGTTTACAGGACCTGCGGGTGGACAGGTCGAATCCCAAAATGGGAAAGACCTGCAACATGGCAAAGGAACTCTTTATGGAGCAGATGGCCCCATGGCGATTCACCCACCCAGGAGAGAAGGAGTTCTCCTTTATCTCCCCAGTACACTAGGTTTATACCAGGATTGACTTATTTGTTGTGGGGAAATCGGTGCTCCCAGGGCTGGTTACGGCAGAATACTCCGCGATTGTAATCTCCGACCACACTCCACATTATATGGATGTGAGGTTGGAGACGGGCAGTGCCCAACGCCCCACATGGAGGTTGGACACTGCACTACTGGCCGACAAGGCCTTTGGCGAGAAAATTGCACAGGCCGCAGACATTCGTACATAAAGAACAACCAGAACGGGAAGGCCTCACCGTCCATGCTCTGGGAGGCGCTAAAGGCTTGATCAGGGAGAAATTATCGTCTTTAAAGGGTGAAGAGACAGGGAGGAGAGGGCAGCTAGGCAACAGGTAGTTGAGTCCATACTGGAGGTGGACCGTAAATACTCCGAGGCCCTGACTGTAGAGCTCCTGGTGGAGAGGAAAAAGCTACAGATGGACTTTGACCTGTTCTCCATGAGGAGAGCAGTGCACCAACTCCGCCAGGCACGGGGAACCCTATATGAGTATGGAGACAAAGCCAGCCGCCTGTTGTCGCACCAGCTGAGAAAGCAGGCTGCCACAAGGGAAATCGCACAAATTAGAGACAGCAGAGGCACATTAGAAGTGGATCCAGACAAAGTCAACAAAGCCTTTGAGGCCTTTTACCGGGGGCTGTACCCAGCAGGGGACTAGGGGATGAAAGAGTTCCTCAACGGACTGGACATGCCAGTCATGGGGGAGGATAGGAAACAGGGCCTGGAAGCACCACTAGAGCTGGGAGAGATCATGGAGAGTATTAGCTCCATGCAGGCGGGGAAGGCGCCGGGACTGAATGGCATCCCTGTGGACTTCTACAAAACATTTACGACAGCACTGGCCCCGCACCTGCGGGAGATGTTCACAGACTCGCTGGCAAGGGGCACACAACCTCGCTAATACCTAAAAAAGACAACGACCCAACAGAATGCGGTTTCTGCAGACCCATCTCACTACTAAACGTAGATAGCAAAATATTGGCCAAAATCCTAGCCAAGAGTCTGGAGAACTGCGTACCAGAGCTGGCCACAGAAGACCAAATGGGCTTTGTCAAAGCTAGACATCGAACATCAGATACCTACTGAACGTGATCATGACCCCATCCGGGAGAGGACACCTGAGGCGATTGTCTCCCTCGATGCAGAAAAGGCCTTTGACAGTGTCAAATGGTTCGGGCTCGAAACATTATACAGGGTGAAGTTCCAGTATAACACCCCCATGTTAAGCGTACAGACAACACCACCAGCTCCCAGTGCTTCCAGCTGCGCAGGGGCATGAGGCAGGGATGCCCTTATCCCTACTGCTGTTCGCCTCGCGATCGAACCACTAGCGATCACACTCAGAACAGCAAAGAACTGGAGGGGGATCCGAAGAGGAGGCAGAGAGCATAGAGTCTAGCTCTATGCGGATGACCACCTCTGCATCCCGGACCCACAAAGCAGCATGGAAGGAATCATTGCCCTCCCGAAAGGCGTTACAAACTCAACATGAGCAAAACAAGATTTTCGCGGTGAATCCGCAAGGCTGGTGGGCCTACCGTTTAACCAGGCCCGGCACAAATTCCACTACCTGGGGTCCAAATCACTCATGACTGGACGGGGATCCACAAATGGAACCTTACCAGTCTGACAGGAAGTCAAAAAGGACTTGCAGAGATCCATCTACTTGGATGCATCCCGATCTATATCCCCAAGGTCTTTTTCAACTTGCTGGACAAACGAATTATCGTGTTCGTAGAGGGGGGGGGGGGGGGAAATGCAAGGATCCCAAACAAGGTCCCACAGAAAACGAGATCTGGGGGGAGTCTAGTCCTCCCAAACCTGCAATACTACCACTGGGCAGTGACCACAGCGAGAGTGATGGGATGGATAAAGGAGCCAGAAGCCAAGTGGGTGTGCACAGAGGAGGCCTTCTGCAAGGGGACCACCCTCCGGGCCCTCACCACGGCGGCACTCCCATCCTCACCCAAGAAGTACTCCAGCAGCCCAATGGTGGTGGCAACACTCCAGTCCTGGAACCAGCCACAACAACAATTCAGCCGAACTGAAACATCTGATAAGACCCCCATTTGCAACAATCACAGATTCACGCCAACACTCGCTACCACCATCTTTTAAAAAGTAAAGACAGGTCAGGAGGCTTTAAAACATACTAGGGAAGGAAACAAGGACCTACCTACGACCGCCGTGGCAGTCACTACTAAGCGAATTACTGGACGCAGACATACTAGGCAGAGGGAACTGTACTGACATGTACGGAAGACTGATAGAGAGGGCTGCACCAAATTGGATGCGACAAGGAGGCAGTAGGAGGAAGACTTGGGGTTTGAAATAGGGTGGGGACTCTGGAGGGAAGCACGATACAGGGTCAATTCTACCTCCACATGCGCAAGACTCAGCCTAATGCAACTAAAAGTGGCATATAGAGCCCACTTGGGCAGAACCTGAATGAGCCTGGGCAGCATGGTAGCATTGTGGATAGCACAATTGCTTCACAGCTCCAGGGTCTCAGGTTCGATTCCGGCTTGGGTCACTGTCTGTGCGGAGACTGCACATCCTCCCAGTGTGTGCGTGGGTTTCCTCCGGGTGCTCCGGTTTCCTCCAACAGTCCAAAGATGTGCAGGTTAGGTGGATTGGCCATGATAAATTGCCCTTGCTGTCCAAAATTGCCCTTAGTGTTGGGTGGGGTTACTGGGTTATGGGGATAGGTGGAGGTGTTGACCTCGGGTAGGGTGCTCTTTCCAAGAGCCGGTGCAGACTCAATGGGCCGAATGGCCTCCTTCTGCACTGTAAATTCTATGATATCTATGATAATCTATGAGCAGGCTCTTTCCAGAGGTGGAGTATGAATGTGAATGGTGCCAAGAAGGCCCGGCCAACCACGCCCACATGTTCTGGTCTTGCCCCAGACTTGCCGGGTACTGGACCGCCTTCTTCAATGCAATGTACCACGTGGTGGAGTTGAGGGTAGATCCATTCCTGAAAGTGCCGGTCCTCTGGGTATCAGAACAGCCAGATCTCTTCATGGGGAGGCAAGCCAACACCCTTGCCTTTGCCTCCCTTGTCGGCTGCCATAGAATCCTGTTTGGCTGGTGGTCAGCAGCACCACCTAAAGCTGCAGACTGGCTGTCCGACCGATTGGAATTCCTCCAAATTAAGAACATTTTATTTGCCATCTGTGGGTCTAAAATGGCTTCCATAAAACATGGGAGCCATTCACTCGCATGTTCTGGGACCTGTTTGTGGCCAGCAACTAAGTAGCCAGGGACTAAGATAAGGTAGCCAAGACGCAATAATTAATAATCTTTATTTTCACAAGTAGGCTTACATTAATACTTCAATGAAGTTACTGTGAAAAGCACACAGTCGCCTGTTCGGGTACACAGAGGGAGAATTCAGAATGTCCAAATTACCTAACAGCACGTCTTTCAGGACTTGTGGGAGGAAACTGGAGCACCCGGAGGGAACCCACTCAGACACGGGGAAGGCAGTGACCTAAGCCAGGAATCGTCCTGGGACCCTGGAGCTGTGAAGCAACAGTGCTAACCACTGTGCTACCGTGCAGGAAGAGGGAAGACCCGGCGAAACAGGAAAGCATAACCCAACCCAGCGAGCGAGAGGGGAGTGGCGGGGAAGAACAATGGAGGAGAACCAGGAGAGAGAAAAGAGGGGGAAACAAGCGGAAAAGAAAACACGGGAACACAACAGCCACAACGAATGCAGTAATGACGGCGGAAAGAGATCAAAAGAATGAAAAGAAGAAATGATCTCAAGTCTAAACTCAAGTAAATAAACAACGCAAAGCGACCAAACGGCAATTTATCATGTCCAATCCACCAATCTTTGGACTGTGGAAGGAAACTGGAGCACCCGGAGGAAACCCACGCAGACACAGGGAGAATGTGCAGACATTGCACAGACAGTTACCCAAGCTGGGAATCGAACCTGGGGCCCTGGAACTGTGAAGCAACTGTGCTAACCAGTATGCTATCATGCTCCCCTTAAGGGGTGCCCCCACTAGTAAAAGCCTTATCTTTCTGTGTGTATTTATAATGTGCTATGTATAACAAAAACACAATAACATCATTACAAATAAAGATAAACAGTGATTAATTACTTTTACTGATTGGCTAGAAAAGTTTAAATCAAGAGTTATTGGGAATAGAACATAGAACATAGAACAGTACAGCACAGAACAGGCCCTTCGGCCCTCGATGTTGTGCTGAGCAATGATCACCCTACTCAAGCCTAACTGTAATGATCTTAGGATTGTGAAGTTTATTCAATTTATGGTTACCGGTTGTTCTTGAGACATTGCTGAAACTCAGTAGAAATTCAAGTTAAAAACTTGTCAGGTGCAAATAAGAATTGTTTTATTTGAAGTTCATTGGTTACAACTTGAATTTCATTTAAAAGGTAGTTTGTAGACAATTTGATTTTCTTCAAAGAATCACAGGAATTATCTTCTGAGACAATAGCCTGAACACAACTTTAAAAGTCTGAAGTCAAAGTATGAAAATGAAATAGGAATACAGAACTCTTTTCTAATTCTCTTCCTTTACTTTCTCTCTCTCTCTCTTTCCTGTCTCTTTCTTCTCTTTCCTGTCTCTTTCTTGTCTCTTTTCCTTTTGTCTCTTTCTTCCCTTTCTCTGTCTCTTTGTCTTCTTCTCTTTCTCTGTCTCTTTCTAAAATGGTGGCCAAATCATCCATGGATATACTATTTCATATCTGTCTTAAGCGATCCGATCACACCCCAGTATAATCCTAATTGGTTTAAGTTATATTCAAAACACATTTGATTTGATAACAAGCCGTCCATCTTCACGATGTAACGTTACTTCCAATTGTTGCTTATCTGCAACAATGGAGACGTTATGTCATCTCATCATACTATAATTCCGAAAATATAATTGAAACTGTTTTTTGACACAGTCTAAAATGTTTCGGCTTGCATACGTTATGGAATGTGGTTCTGGCTGTTATCACAAGTGGCCTGAAATCAGAACAATGGAGCCTTTAATGCTTCCACCTTATTGCCATGGGATTCAGCCCCTGTCCTTGAAAAATGTGATGTTTTTATCAGTGGTTCTGTGTTTTCCAAACTCATGACTGAGTTTGGAAATTGTATGTTTCTTTCATTTTAAAACTGGGAATTAATATTTATGCTTTAAACAGCTTTTTTAAAATCTATATTAAGTGTATTTAAAATACCTGACTTCTACACTAACGTATCCACCCTATATCAGTAACCCCCCCCCCCATTAACCTTACTTTGACACTAAGGGCAATTTAGCATGGCCAATCCACCTAACCCGCACATCTTTGGACTGTGGGAGGAAGCACCCGGAGGAAACCCACGCACACACGGGGAGGACGTGCAGACTCCGCACAGACAGTGACCCAGCCGGGAACCGAACCTGGGACCCTGGAGCTGTGAAGCATTTACGCTAACCACCATGCTACCGTGCTGCCCTTAGAATGTTAATAGAATCCCTATATTGCAGACAAAGGCGGTTTGGCCTATCAAGTCTGCACTGACTCTTTTCTGAGAAATATCCCCGTATCATATAAGATACGGGGAAAAGGGCTCCCAACCTTTACTTGATTGGAACATGTTGGCCCTGCACTCTCCCTATTTCCTTCTTGAATACCACTGTTCTGTCACAGATTTACCTAGAAGTGTCTTGTAGCAATAAAGCCCAGAGTAGTTAAAATTGTAATTATTCAGCATGGATTGTTGATGGAGTTGGCGAAGTACCTAAATGGAATTAAATTAACTGCTCAAGAACATGGGAAACAAGCAGGAGAGTGAAATTGGGTGGGATATTAATGGGTCAGGTAATTTGGCGAGTTGGATTAGACTGGGTTTTTCAATTCAAGTATTTTTGAAATGAGCAGGAGAATTGAATTAAACTGGGTAGGATATTGAAGTGTTTTGGGAGTGAATCGGAGAGTCGAATTAGATTTGGCAAGAAATCATTACCAATAATCTTTTATTGTCACAAGTATGGGGCAGCACGGTAGCATGGTAGACTTAATTACCTGCAATGACTCGCATTCAGAGTATCATGTTTGGACTTTAACCTGATGTAAGGGAGATGTGCGTGGAAAGTTTTTTAAGCAGAGGGTGGTGGGTGCCTGGAACGCTTTGCCAGCGGAGGTGGTAGGCACGATAGCATCATTTAAGATGCATCTAGACAGATATATGAACGGGCGGGGAACAGAGGGAAGTAGACCTTGGAAAATAGGAGACAGGTTTAGATGAAGGATCTGGATCGGCACAGGCTGGGAGGGCCGAAGGGCCTGTTCCTGTGCTGTAATTTTCTTCTTTGTAAGACTTACTGTGCTCACCCCAGTCCAACACCGACATCTCCACATCATTACTTCCTACCACAAGTGATCTGCCAGTGAATAATATTCAGATTGTTCAATCCTGTGCAGAACCCGCCCTTCAAGGCCTTAGTTACTTTACCTATTTTCTGGATGCCCCTTCATCAGCCAGTAAACACAGCAGCTGTATGGGTAATGTGTTCCTTCACCCCCATCATTGTTGCTGGAGCTGGATGAAAGTGTCCCTGTCTCACTTTGCTATCCTGTAATCAGCATGGTTAAAACAAAACTGTACATGCTACAATGTGTGACAACACGATGTTGTGACCGACTGTTTGATGTAACTGACTGAGGCTTCAGCAAGCCTGGCAATTAGCATTCCAAGGTGTCTTGCAGCCAGGCTCTGTATTAGAACATAGAACATAGAACACTACAGCGCAGTACGGGCCCTTCGGCCCTCGATGTTGCGCCGACCTGTGAAACCATCTGAAGCCTATCTGACCTACACTATTCCATTTTAATCCATATGTCTAACCAGTGACCACTTAAATGCCCTTAAAGTTGGCGAGTCTACTACTGTTGCAGGCAGGGCGTTCCACACCCCTACTACTCTCTGAGTAAAGAAACTGCCTCTGACATCTGTCCTATATCTATCACCCCTCAATTTAAAGCTATGTCCCCTCGTGTTGGTCATCACCATCCAAGGAAAAAGACTCTCACTGTCCACCCTATCTAACCCTCGGACTATCTTATATGTCTCTATTAAGTCACCTCTCAGCCTTCTCCTCTCTAACGAAAACAACCTCAATTCCCTGAGCCTTTCCTCGTAAGACCTTCCCTCCATACCAGGCAACATCCTAGTAAATCTCCTTTGAACCCTTTCCAAAGCTTCCACATCCTTCCTATAATGTGGTGACCAGAACTGCACGCAGTACTCCAGGTGCGGCCGCACCAGAGTTATGTACAGCTGCAGCATGACCTTGTGGCTCCGAAACGCAATCCCCCTGCTGATAAAGGCTAGCACACCATATGCCTTCTTAACAGCCCTATTAACCTGGGTGGCAACTTTCAGGGATTTATGTACCTGGATGCCGAGATCTCTCTGCTCATCTACACTACCAAGAATCTTGCCATTAGCCCAGTACTCTGCATTCCTGTTACTCCTTCCAAAGTGAACCACCTCACACTTTTCCGCATTAAACTCCATCTGCCACCTCTCAGCCCAGCTCTGCAGCTTATCTATGTCCCTCTGTATCCTATAACATCCTTCAGCACTATCCACAACTCCACCGACCTTCGTGTCATCTGCAAATTTACTAACCCATCCTTCTACACCCTCTTCCAGGTCATTTATAAAAATGACAAACAGCAGTGGCCCCAAAACAGATCCTTGCGGTACACCACTAGTAACTGAACTCCAGGATGAACATTTGCCATCAACCACCACCCTCTGTCTTCTTTCAGCTAGCCAATTACTGATCCAAACCGCTAAATCACCTTCAATCCCATACTTCCTTATTTTCTGCAATAGCCTACCGTGGGGAACCTTATCAAACGCCTTACTGAAATCCATATACACCACATCAACCGCTTTACCCTCATCCACCTGTTTGGTCACCTTCTCAAAAAACTCAATAAGGTTTGTGAGGCATGACCTACCCTTCACGAAACCGTGTTGACTATCGCTAATCAACTTGTTCTTTTCAAGATGATTATAAACCCTATCTCTTATAACCTTTTCCAACATTTTACCCACAACCGAAGTAAGGCTCACAGGTCTATAATTACCAGGGTTGTCTCTACTCCCCTTCTTGAACAAGGGGACAACATTTGCTATCCTCCAGTCTTCCGGCACTATTCCTGTCGACAAAGACGACATAAAGATCAAGGACAAAGGCTCTTCAATCTCCTCCCTGGCTTCCCAGAGAATCCTAGGATAAATCCCATCTGGCCCAGGGGACATCTATTTTGACATTTTCCAAAATTGCTAACACCTCCTCCTTTTGAACCTCAATTCCATCTAGCCTGGTCGACTGAACCTGAGTGTTCTCCTCGACAACATTGTCTTTCTCCAGTGTAAACACTGACGAAAAATATCCATTTAATGCTTCCCCTATCTCCTCTGATTCCACACACAACTTTCCACTACTATCCTTGATTGGCCCTAATCTTACTCTAGTCATTCTTTTGTTTCTGATATACCTATAGAAAGCCTTAGGGTTTTCCTTGATCCTATCCGCCAACGACTTTTCGTGTCCTCTCCTCGCTCTTCTTAACTCTCCCTTTAGGTCCTTCCTGGCTAACTTGTAACTCTCAAGTGCCCTAACTGAGCCTTCATGTCTCATCCTAACATAAGCCTTCTTCTTCCTCTTGACAAGTGCTTCAACTTCCTTAGTAAACCACGGTTCCCTTGCTCGACAACTTCCTTCCTGCCTGACAGGTACATACTTATCAAGGACACGCAGTAGCTGTTCCTTGAAAAAGCTCCACATTTCGATTGTACCCATCCCCTGCAGTTTCCTTCCCCATCCTATACATCCTAAATCTTGCCGAATAGCATCATAATTGCCTTTCCCCCAGCTATAATTCTTGCCTTGCGGTACATACCTATCCCTGCCCATTGCTAAAGTAAACATAACCGAATTGTGGTCACTATCACCAAAGTGCTCACCTACATCTAAACTAACACCTGGCCGGGTTCATTACCCAGTACCAAATCCAATGTGGCCTCGCCCCTTGTTGGCCTGTCTACATACTGTGTCAGAAAACCCTCCTGCACACACTGTACAAAAACTGACCCATCTATAGTACTCGAACTATAGTATTTCCAGTCAATATTTGGAAAGTTAAAGTCCCCCATAACAACTACCCTGTTACTCTCGCTCCTGTCGAGAATCATCTTTGCAATCCTTTCCTCTACATCTCTGGAACTATTCGGAGGTCTATAGACAACTCCCAACAGGGTGACCTCTCCTCTCCTGTTCCTAACCTCGGCCCATACTACCTCAGTAGACGAGTCCTCAAACGTCCTTTCTACCGCCGTAATACTTTCCTTGATTAACAATGCCACACCCCCCCCCCCCCTTTTACCATCTTCTCTGTTCTTACAGAAACATCTAAATCCTGGAACCTGCAACAACCATTCCTGTCCCTGCTCTACCCATGTCTCCGAAATCGCCACAACATCGAGATCCCAGGTACCAACCCATGCTGCAAGCTCACCCTGAAAGCAGTGAGAACTCGCAGCTTGTGCAAAGCAGTGTTTAACCATACCAATGCCATGGCTCTGCATTATTTACCTTGTATTACGACACCCTGGGAAAGTGCACAGTCAGTGCCAGCCCCACAGACACGGGAGTCCAATCATAAGTGAATTAACCAATAATTTGTGTTTTCAGAAGATGTGTAGATATAAAGAAATAACAGGATAACGGTCTTCCTAATCCCAAAATCCCGTCCTACCTGCCAACCAAACAGGGACAAGGTAAGGGTTGGTGAGCAAAAGAAAATGGGGATTAAAGGGTAGGTTTGAGATGACTCTTTGCTGCTGTGGTTTGGGCCTTTGGGAACGGATTTGCTCAAGGATTTTCAGGTCGGCATAGTTCTATCTTCCACCGGATGGAGCTAGGTAGAGGGATTTTCAGGCCGGCCGATTCCAATCGCTGGTCAGCAGATGGCGCTGTGCACAATGTTCAGATCAGTGCAGTTCTGCTCTTCCACAAGATGGAACTGTTGCCTCCCTGTATGATTAATATCCTGGAACTAGCAGTCTTTCATAAGAACTAGGAGCAGGAGTAGGCCAACTGGCCCCTCGAGCCTGCTCCGCCATTCAATTAGATCATAGCTGATCTTTTGTGGACTCAGCTCCACTTTCCGGCCCGAACACCAAAACCCTTAATCCCTTTATTCTTCAAAAAACTATCTATCTTTACCTTAAAAACATGTAATGAAGGAGCCTCAACTGCTTCACTGGGCAAGGAATTCCATAGATTCACAACCCTTTGGGTGAAGAAGTTCCTCCTAAACTCAGTCCTAAATCTACTTCCCCTTATTTTGAGGCTATGTCCCCTAGTTCTGCTGTCACCCGCCAGTGGAAACAACCTGCCCGCATCTATCCTATCTATTCCCTTCATAATTTTAAATGTTTCTATAAGATCCCCCCTCATCCTTCTAAATTCCAACGAGTACAGTCCCAGTCTACTCAACCTCTCATAATCTAACCCCTTCAGCTCTGGGATTAACCCAGTGAATCTCCTCTGCACACCCTCCAGCGCCAGTACGTCCTTTCTCAAGTAAGGAGACCAAAACTGAACACAATACTCCAGGTGTGGCCGCACTAACACCTTATACAATTGCAACATAACCTCCCTAGTCTTAAACTCCATCCCTCTAGCAATGAAGGACAAAATTCCATTTGCCTTCTTAATCACCTGTTGCACTTGTAAACCAACCTTCTGTGACTCATGCACTAGCACACCCAAGTCTCTCTGAACAGCGGCATGCTTTAATATTTTATCGTTTAAATAATAATCCCGTTTGCTGTTATTCCTACCAAAATGGATAACCTCACATTTGTCAACATTGTATTCCATCTGCCAGACCCTAGACCATTCACTTAACCTATCCAAATCCCTCTGCAGACTTCCAGTATCCTCTGCACTTTTCGCTTTACCACTCATCTTAGTGTCATCTGCAAACTTGGACACATTGCCCTTGGTCCCCAACTCCAAATCATCTATGTAAATTGTGAACAATTGTGGGCCCACACGGATCCCTGAGGGACACCACTAGCTACTGATTGCCAACCAGAGAAACACCCATTTATCCCAACTCTTTGCTTTCTATTAATTAACCAATCCTCTTTCCATGCTACTACTTTACCCTTAATGCCATGCATCTTTATCTCATGCAGCAACCTTTTGTGTGGCACCTTGTCAAAGGCTTTCTGGAAATCCAGATATACCACATCCATCGGCTCCCCGTTATCTACTGCACTGGTAATGTCCTCAAAAAATTCCACTAAATTAGTTAGGCATGACCTGCCCTTTACGAACCCATGCTGCGTCTGCCCAATGGGACAATTTCTATCCAGATGCCTCGCAATTTCTTCCTTGATGATAGATTCCAGCATCTTCCCTACTACCGAAGTTAAGCTCACTGGCCTATAATTTCCTGCTTTCTGCCTACCTCCTTTTTTAAACAGTGGCGTCACGTTTGCTAATTTCCAATCCACCGGGACCACCCCAGAGTCTAGTGAATTTCGGTAAATTATCACTAGTGCATCTGCAATTTCCCTAGCCATCTCTTTTAGCACTCTGGGATGCATTCCATCAGGGCCAGGAGACTTGTCTACCTTTAGCCCCATTAGCTTGCCCACCACTCCCTCCTTAGTGATAACAATCCTCTCAAGGTCCTCACCTGTCATAGCCTCATTTCTATCAGTCGCTGGCATGTTATTTGTGTCTTCCACTGTGAAGACCGACCCAAAAAACCTGTTCAGTTCCTCAGTCATTTCCTCATTTCCCATTATTAAAACTCCCTTCTCATCCTCTAAAGGACCAATATTTACCTTAGCCACTTTTTTTTGTCTTATATATTTGTAAAAACTTTTACTGTCTGTTTTTATATTCTGAGCAAGTTTACTCTCATACTCTATCTTACTCTTCTTTATAGCTTTTTTAGTAGCTTTCTGTTGCCCCCTAAAGATTTCCCAGTCCTCTAATCTCCCAGCAATCTTTGCCACTTTATATGCTTTTTCCTTCAATTTGATACTCTCCCTTATTTCCTTAGATATCCACGGTCGATTTTCCCTCTTTCTTCCGTCCTTCCTTTTTGTTGGTATAAACCTTTGCTGAGCACTGTGAAAAATCGCTTGGAAGGTTCTCCACTGTTCCTCAACTGTTCCACCATAAAGTCTTAGCTCCCAGTCTACCTTAGCTAGTTCTTCTCTCATCCCCTTGTAATCTCCTTTGTTTAAACACAAAACACTAGTATTTGATTTTATTTTCTCACCCTCCATCTGTATTTTAAATTCCACCATATTGTGATCGCTCCTTCCGAGAGGATCCCTAACTATGAGATCATGAATCAATCCTGTCTCATTACACAGGACAATATCTAGGACCGCTTGTTCCCTTGTAGGTTCCATTACATACTGTTCTAGGAAACTATCGCGGATACATTCTATAAACTCCTCCTCAAAGTAGGGTGATCATTGCTCGGCACAACATCGAGGGCCGAAGGGCCTGTTCTGTGTTGTCTGTTCTATGTTCTATGTTCTAAGGTTGCCTTGACCGACCTGGTTAAACCAATCGACATGTAGATTAAAATCCCCCATGATAACTGCTGTACCATTTCTACATGCATCAGTTATTTCTTTGTTATGCATCAGTTCTGTACAAGACTGTGGCTGGCGGTTTTAACACATGCCTCACCTTAAGCTTCAATTTTGACCTCTTCCCAGCCATTCAGATACAGAGTTAGAAGGTTACCGACCTGTGGAATATAGCTTGCATTTTCACATTCAAGAGATCTCTTTCCCAGGTATGTTTTCTCTCTCTATTAAAAAAGAAAGTCTTCACAGGTTTAACTAGAATGTCTTTTCAAATCGTCAAGGTAGATGGTCTTCAAATTCCTTTCAAGCTGTATTCAGATCAGTGCAGTTCTTATCGCCGACCACCAGATGGTGCTGTACACACTGCTCAGATCGCTGCACTTCATAGAATCTACAGTGCCGAATGAGGCCATTCGGCCCATCAAGTCCTTCTACCACTAGATGGAGCATTCACTTTCCTGTGAAAACATTTTAGTCTGCCTTATTAAACTCAGGTTTTATTTCCTTTGTCATCAGTGGGTTTGGCTAAGCGGTCTGATCTGGAGGGTGTTAGCTATGCGGAGAGGCTGAATAGACTCGGACTGTTTTCAATAGAACACGGAGGTTGAGGGGCGACCTGATAGAGGTCTACAAGATTGAGAGACATGGATGGGCAGGCACTCTTTCCCAGGATGATGGGGTCAGTCACTAGGGTGCATAGGTTTAAGGTCTGTGGGGCAAAGTTTAGAGGAGATGTGCGAGGCAGGTTTTTTTGCACAGAGGGTGGTGAGTGCCTGGAACACATTGCCAAGGGAGGTTGTGGAAGCCGATACATTAACGGCATTCAAAAGACATCTTGACAAATACATGGATAGGATGGGTATAGAGGGTTACGGCACTAGGAAGTGCTGAGGGTTTTGGCCAAGGGCGGTATCATTACCAGTACAGGCTTGGAGGCCGAAGGGCCTGCTGCTGTGCTGTATTGTTCTTTGTTGAACTTTACACCAGTACACTGGCCATTCTTTGAGGAATATTCTCAGTTTAAGCTTCAATTTTGAGCACTTCCCAGCCCCCGACACACACAGTTCAAAGGTTACTGACCTTTGGGAAAACAGCTTGCACTTTAACACTCAAGATCTCTTTCCCAGTTCTGACGGCTGTCTCTTTAAACCAGAAAGTCTTCACAGATTTGGCTAGAATGCCTCTTAAGATCGTGTGGCAGAGGGGAGGGGGGGGGGGGGGGGGGGGGGGGGGAGAGCGGTGGGGGGGGGGGGGGGGTTAGCGGTGGGGGGTGGGGGGGGGGGCCTTCAGGGGCGTTACTCGCTGGTTTTCCTCTCAGACTACCAAAAGATGGAACTCTCCAGAAGACCCGCATTCTTTTCTGAAAGTTTCCGACTGGCTTCACCAACCACAGGCCACAATAGGAGAAGGCCGAAAATTCCACACCAACCGATTGGCTGCTCGCTAAGTCTATCAAATGACATCACGGGTTCTGCCACAGAACCCAAAGGGGACGTCTTGGCCTGGCCCAACTTGACGGGGAGTTCTAGCTCTGCCTAAAATTTCTAATTTAACAGAAATCCCAATCATAGAATTCACAGTGCAGAAGGAGGCCATTCAGCCCATCGAGTCTGCACCGGCTCTTGGAAAGAGCACCCTACCCAAGGTCAACAACTCCACCCTATCCCCATAACCCAGTAACCCCACCCAACACTACGGGCAATTTTGGACACTAAGGGCAATTTATCATGGCCAATCCACCTAACCTGCATATCTTTGGACTGTTGGAGGAAACCGGAGCACCCGGAGGAAACGCACGCACACACTGGGAGGATGTGCAGACTCCGCACAGACAGTGACCCAAGCCGGAATCGAACCTGGGACCCTGGAGCTGTGAAGCGATTGTGCTATCCACAATGCTACCGTGCTGCCCAATTGGTGCCCAATTGATTGTCGCAGCTAACCAGAAGATTGTACATCACAGCAGCAGGACAGGGATAAAAATGGGGGGACAGGGCAGATGGAAGGTTTTACAACACTATCGTAACACATGTTTTTTCTTCCCCCAGTGGCAGCCAAATTATTCACCACATTGAAGACTTGAATAACAATGTTGTTGAGGTGAGGTTTAAAATCTTGTTTTTATCCAAATTTGATGAAAAGTCCAAAGTGCTCGTGAAAGATCACAAGATAATGTCATGAAAAAGATTGTTGGTTTGCACTTGCCATGTTTACATGCTATTTAATACAGATACCAAGCACACTGTGATAAAAAGATGCATTATTCTCGAGTTTCAGCTGGCAATGATTCATTTTAATTCAGTTACAGCACCATCTGGAATTATAAAGCAGCGACATTCACTTCCGCATGACCAACAGAGAGTTAAAGCTTTCGCCTCTGAATAGTAAACTGAGGCAGACGTCAGCCCCACATTCAAACTAAACAGGGCAGAACGGTAGCATTGATGACCTCTTCCACCATGTTGTTGATGATCAAGAATCGACTGATAGGGAGATAATTGGCTGGGTTTGGTATGTTCTGTTGTAGCTGTACTGGAACAGCTTGGCTGGGAGAGCGACAAGTTCTGGAGCACAAATCTTCAGTACTACTGCTAGAATATTATCAGGACTTATGATTTGCAATATCCAGTGCCTTCAGTTGTTGATATCAAGTGGAGTGAATTGAATTAGCTGAAGACTGGCACCTGTTATGCTGGGGCCCTCCGGAGAAGACCGAGATGGATCATCCACTCAGCAACTCTGGCTGAAGATTGTTGCGAATGCTTCAGCCTTGCCTTTAGCGCTGATATGCTGGGATCCTCCATCGTTGAGGATGGGGATATCTGTGGCGCTTCCTCCTCCAATGAATTATCCACCACCATTCACAACTGGATGTGGCAGGAGAGCAGAGCTTAAATCTGATCCATTGGTTTTGGAAATGTTTTATCACTTGCTGCTAATGTTGCCTGGCATGCAAGCTGTCCTGTGTTGTAGCTTTACCAGGTTGGGCACCTCCTTTATTGCTATGCCTGATGTTGCTCCTGGCATGGCCTCTGCACCGTTTATTGAACCAGTGTTGATCCCCTGGCTTGGTAGTAATGGTAGTGGGGGATATGCTGGGACATGAGGTTACAAATTGTGACTGAGTACAATTCTGCTGCTGATTGACCACAGTTCCTCACAGTTACCTGGCTGCCTTTTTAAAGTTGTTTGATCTATTCGAAGTCTATCACATTTATCATGGTGGCAGTGGGACACAGCCTGATGGAGGGCATCCTCAAAGGGAAGATGGGACTTTGCCTCCTCAAGATGGTCGCCCCTACCGATACTGTCATAGACAGATGCACCTGCAGCAGCAGGCAGGTTGTTGAGGATGAGGTCAGGTATGTTTTTCCCCCTTGTTAGTTCCCTACCACAGACCCAGTCTCGCAGCTCTGTCCTTCAGGACTAAATTCAGAAAATGCTGGAAAAATGCAGCAGTTCTGGCAGCATCTGATAAGAAAAACAGAATCTAACGTACCACTTCTTCAGAGTCATTTTGGATTCTGCCAGATCTGTCAATAGTGGTGCTGTCCACTCAATCTAGGTGATGGACCTTGAAGCCATCGTCCCATCCTACCCCAGAGCACAGTGCCACCCTCAATGTTTCCTCCAAGTGGTGTTCAATGTAGAGCAGTATTGATTCATCAGCGCAAGGGTGGTAATTAACAATAGGTTTCCTTGCCCATGTTTGACCTGATGCCACGCAACTTCATGGAGTTTGGAATTGATGTTGAAGCATCTGAGGGCATCTCCCTTCTGACTGTATAGCTACTGTTTGCCACTTTGGTGAGTCTGTTTTGTTGGTGGGATTGACATACCCAAGGATTATGATCGTGGTGTCTGGAATATTGTCTGAAAGGTATAATTTAAGACCATGTCAGGCTGTTGCTTGGCTGACCTGTGGGACGTTTTTTCTCATTTTGGCTGAAACTCCCAGATGTTAGCAAGAAGGGCATTGCTGGGTTGACAGGTTTGGGTTTGCCGTTGTTGTCATTTCTGGTGCCTAAATACTTTTGGATGGTATGTCTTGTTTTATTCCTTTTCTTCTTTAAAGTAGTTTGATAAATTGAATGGTTTGCTGAGCATTTCTGATGGCATTCAAGGACATTACGTGGGTCTGGATCACATGTGGGCTAGACCAAGTAAGGATAGTAGATTTTCTTTGGCAATGCTTTGACAAAGAGTCATCCAGTCTCGACGTCAGAGCTGCTGCAATTATCCAGTATTTTCTGTTTTTGTTGCAATAGATTTTCTTTCCTGAAGTGAACCCAATAAGTTTTAACAAACTCAAGAATTGTTTCCTGGTCATCATTATTGAGATTTATTAATTGAATTTCAATGCTACCGGCTGCTGTGGTGGGAATTGAACCTGTGTCCCCAGAGCATTAACCTGGGCCTTTGGTCCTATTAGTGATTATTCTCTCCTTATCTAAGAAAGAATATACTTGTTGGCAAAGGTTCACCTGATTGCTTTCAGTAGTGTTACGACAACCTGGACGAGTGCGCGGTCAAGTCCAGCCTACAGACCCCAGAGTCCTAACATAAGTTGATTGGTGAGGGAAGGCGGTAGATGTTGTTTACATGGACTTCAGTAAAGCCTTTGGCAAGGTGCCTCATGGCAGACTGGTACAACAGGTGATGTGTCACACGGGATCAGAGGTGAGGTGGTAAGATGGATACATTACTGGCAAGGTCATAAAAATATTGCTCACAATTCTGGCCGCCACACTACCAGAAGGCTCTGGAGAGGGTGCAGAAGAGGTTTACAAGGATGTTGCCTGGTCTGGAGGGTGTTAGCTATGTGGAGAAGCTGAATAGACTCTGACTGTTTTCATTAGAAAGACGGAGGTTGAGGGGTGACTTGATAGAGGTCTACAAGATTGAGAGACATGGATAGAGTGGATGGGCAGACACTCTTTCCCAGGATGGAGGAGTCAGTCACCAGGGGACATAGGTTTAAGGTCTGTGGGGCAAAGTTTAGAGGAGATTTGCAAGGCAGGTTTTTTACGCAGAGGGTGGTGAGTGCCTGGAATGCGTCGCCTGGGGAAGTTGTTGAAGCAGATACATTAACAATGTTCAAAAGAACTCTTGACAAACACATGGGTACGATGGGTATAGAGGGTACAGCACAAGGAAGTGCTGAGGGTTTTGGCAAAGGTTGATATCACGCCCGGTACAGACTTGGAGGGCCGAACGGCCTGTTCCTGTGCTGTATTGTTCTTTGTTCTAAGTGAATTAACCAATAATTTGTTTTCCGAGGATCCTTAACGCTTGACTGCTTCAACGAGTTACAGACTCCAGATTTCTCAATAAAACATTAACAAACTGTTTATTAATAAAAAGGGGAAAAGGTGAATATATATATATAAAGAAAGAACAGGACAATGGTCTATCAGTCCACCTAATTGCCAAACCCTGTCTCACCCTCTACCCAGACACACACAAGTTAGACACAAGGTATGGGTTGGTGGGGCTTAAAAAACAGGGTAAATTTAAGGGTAAATTTGAGATGAGTCTTCACTGCTGTGTTTGCGGCCTCCGGGGAAAAAGATTTATCCGAGGTTCAAGTCGTGCAGTCCCATCGTACGACTATCAGATGGCATTAGGTACAGGTGTTCAGATCAGCATAATTCTTGTTGCAGGCCACCAAATGGTGCTGTACACAGGATGCTCAGATCAGCAGGGCAGCAGGGTAGCATGGTGGTTAGCATAAATGCTTCACAGCTCCAGGGTCCCAGGTTCGATTCCCGGCTGGGTCACTGTCTGTGTGGAGTCTGCACGTCCTCCCCCTGTGTGCGTGGGTTTCCTCCGGGTGCTCCGGTTTCCTCCCACAGTCCAAAGATGTGCGGGTTAGGTGGATTGGCCATGCTAAATTGCCCGTAGTGTCCTAATAAAAGTAAGGTTAAGGGGGGGGGGGGGTTTCGGTTACGGGTATAGGGTGGATACATGGGTTTGAGTAGGGTGATCATGGCTCGGCACAACATTGAGGGCCGAAGGGCCTGTTCTGTGCTGTACTGTTCTATGTTCTATCAATGCACTTTTGCTTTCCTACCACCAGGTGGAGCTTCCGCCTCCCTGCGAGATTAATACAACTTTGACCCTGGAAACAGCAGTTTTTACTGGCCTGATCCTACACAAGATTCTGGCAGTTTTTCCACAAATGCTCCCAACTTGAGCTTCAATTTCAAGCTCTTCCCAGCCCTTCAGATACCAAGTTAAAAGGTTACAGACCTGGTGAATGACTGCTTCTTTCCTTACTTCGGAAGCTTTCCACAAACTTGAGTGCCGTCTGCCTCCTCTGGAAGAGGTCATCAATGGCACTGTCAAGAGGTACTTACTCACAAATAACCTGCTCAATGACTGGTTTGGATTCCACTAGAGTTTTCACAGGTTACAAATATCACCCAGCTGAGAGAAAGAGAGCCACAGGGAGAGAGAGGTTCTTCCAGCTGCAACCTGTCTGAAACCTTCTCTGAACTGAAGATAAAATGGAACTCTCTGGAAGACCCCCATCCTTTCCTGAAAGTTTCTGACTGGCTACACCATTCACAGGCCGCGATAGGTGCTGACTGAGAATCATATATACACTGTTTATCAAAACAACATAATCAGTTCTGCCACAGAACCTAGAAGATGCATCGTGGCCTGGCCCAACAAGGGGTGTTCTAGCTCTGCCTAAAATCTGTAGTTTTAACAGAAATACAAAATGTAGGTAGTTTGGAGTAGCTAATCCGAAGACAGTAGGACAGGGATAAAGAGGTTGGTTTGGGGGGGGGGGGGGGGGGAATAGAGCAGACAAAATGTTTTACAACAATATCCTAACAGTAACAACTGAGTGGAATATGCTTATAATCTGCAGAGTTTGGATATATGAGAGGCAATCCTATTGGAACATAGAGATGTTTGAGGGATCTATGTATGTGGACCCCAAGATCCCTCTGTTCCTGCACACTTCCAAGAATCCTGTCTTTAACCCTGTATTCAGCATTCAAATTCTCTTGCACTCGGAACAGATTTGTGAGAATAACAGATCTTAAAGGGAACAAAATTTGTACTATGTGAGAAAATGATGCTGATGGCAAATGAAGTCTGGTTGAGGCTTTGCCACAGACAATATACCAGGGATCAGTTGGACCCATGATTTAATTTAAATTCAAACCAAGGAAGTCAACTCTGGTCAAGGCATTGCAATGGAGAGTAAACCAGGAAATGGCTCCTCAATCTTTTTTGTAAGTTGGAAAAGCTGAAATGTTTTTTCTGTTTACAAAGGAGAGACTTGTCTGTGTGAATATATGTAGCTTCTAGCATGCGTAAGTGAACCACACTGCACGTTTGTCTGATAATCCTAAATTGGATGTTAGGGTAATTCTTGGCACAGTTGGGATTGTTTCGTAAGTGTTGTCCAAAATATGGAATCAGATCTAATGCTGTTTTGAGTTTTTCAAGCACGAGTTGGTTGGGTATGGTCAGCACTTTGCCTGTTGCAAATAACTGAAGGGATGTGCTGATACGATCTGTCAGTCATTGGGACGTACAGCCCATATGTCTGGCAGCACACTGGCACTGAAATTCATTCGTCATTCTTGTGATGGGTAAGAACGCAGGAGTGAGTGCTTGCTGAGAAGGGGAGTAATTTTTTAAAAAAAACTTGCTGTTGGGGTTTCCAGCTGAATCCGGTCGGAGTGAGGACAGAGTGACTACTGGGTGAGTAGTAAAGAGGAGGTAGATGTTCTGAGGAAGGATGTGTGAGAAATTTTGAAAAACCTTCGGGTCGACAAGTCCCCTGGGCCAGATGGGATATATCCTAGGATTCTTTGGGAGGCAAGGGATGAGATTGCAGAGCCTTTGGCTTTGATCTATGGGTCCTCACTGTCCACGGGGATAGTGCCAGAGGACTGGAGAGTGGCGAATGTTGTTCCTCTGTTCAAGAAAGGGAATAGGAATGTCCCTGGTAATTATAGTCCGGTTAGTCTGTCTTTGGTGGTCGGTAAGTTAATGGAAAAAGTCCTGAAGGATAGGATTTATGACCATTTGGAAAGATGCAGCTTAATCCAGGATAGTAACATGGATTCGTGAAGGGTAAGTCTTGCCTTACAAATTTGATTGAATTCTTTGAGGAGGTTACTAGGTGTGTAGATGAAGGTAGAGCAGTTGATGTCGTATACATGGATTTTAGTAAGGCATTTGATAAGGTTCCCCATGGACGGCTCATGAAGAAAGTAAGGAGGTGTGGGATAGAGGGAAATTAGGCCAATTGGATAAGTAACTGGCTATCACATAGAAGACAGCGGGTGGTGGTGGATGGAAAATTTTCAGACTGGAGACAAGTTACCAGCGGTGTACCACAGGGATCAGTGCTGGGTCCTCTGCTATTTGTGATTTTTATCAATGATTTGGATGATGGAGTTGAAGGTTGGGTTAGTAAATTTGCTGATGACACCAAGATTGGTGGAGTAGTGGATGAGGTGGAGGGCTGTTGTAGGCTGCAAAGAGACATTGATAGGATGCAGAGCTGAGCCGAAAAATGGCAGATGGAGTTTAACCCTGATAAGTGCGAGGTGATTCATTTTGGTAGGAAAAATTTGAATGTGGATTACAGGGTCAACGGCAGGGTTCTGAGGAATGTGGAGGAACAGAGAGATCTTGGGGTTCATGTCTACAGATCTCTGAAGGTTGCCACTCAAGTGGATAGAGCCGTGAAGAAGGCCTATAGTGTGTTAGCGTTTATGAACAGGAGGCTTGAGTTGAAGAGCCGTGGGGTTATGCTGCAACTGTACATGACCCTGGTGAGACCACATTTGGAGTATTGTGTGCAGTTCTGGTCACCTCACTCTAGGAAGGATATGGAAGCATTGGAAAGGGTGCAAAGGAGATTTGCCAGGATGCTGCCTGGTTTGCAGGATAGGACTTATGAGGAAAGGTTGAATGATCTCGGGCTTTTCTCTTTGGAATGGAGGAGGATGAGAGATGACTTAATTGAGGTTTATAAGATGATGAGGGGGATAGATAGAGTGGACGTTTAGAGACTATTTACTCGGCTGGACGAAGCTGTTACAAGGGGGGCATATCTATAAGGTTCAGGGTGGGAGATATAGGAGGGATATCCGAGGTAGGTTCTTTACTCAGAGAGTGGTTAGGGTGTGAAATGGACTGCCTGTTGTGATAGTGGAGTCAGACACTTTCGGCACTTTCAAGCGGTTATTGGATAGGCATATGGAGCACACCAGAATGACGGGGAGTGGGATAGCTTGATCTTGGTTCGGACAAAGCTCAGCACAACATCGAGGGCCGAAGGGCCTGATCTGTGCTGTACTGTTCTATGTTCTAATGCACGTTACAACAGGACTTGAGAGGATGCAGAACAAGGCTGAGAAGTGGCAGATGGAATTCAACCAAGATAAATGTGAAGTGATTCATTTTGTAAGGTCGAATTAGAATGCTGAATACAGGGTTAAAGACAGGATTCTTGGAAGTGTGGAGGAAGAGGGTTCTTGGGGTCCACATACATAGATCCCTCAAAGTTGCCACCCAGGTTGCTAGGGTTGTTATGAAGGCGTATGGTGTGTTGGCTTTCATTAACAGGGGGATTGAGTTGAAGAGGCGCAAAGGTTTGCTGCAGCTTTATAAAACCCTGGTTTGACCACACTTGGAATATTGTGTCCAGTTCTGGTCGCCTCATTAAGGATGTGGATGGTTTGGAGAGGGTGCAGAGGAGATTTACCAGGATGCTGCCTGGACTGGAGGGCATGCCTTATGAAGAAAGGTTGAGTGAGCTAGGGCTTTTCTCAGTGGAGCGAAGAAGGAAGGGAGGTGAATTGATAGAGGTGTACAAGGTGATGAGAGGCATGGATAGAGTGGATAGACTTTTCCCCAGGGTGGAAATGGCTGTCACGAGGGGACATAATAGGTAGGTTCTTTTACACAGTGGCGGGTGCGTGGAATGCATTGCCAGCGGAGGGGGTGGAGTCAGAGTCATTTGGGACATTTAAGCGACTCTTGGACAGGCACATGGACAGCAGTAAATTGAAGGGGTGTAGGTTAAGTTGATCTTAGATTAGGATAAATGGTTGGCACAACATCGTGGGCCGGAGTGCCTGTACTGTTCTATGTTCGCATGTCTTTTTGGTTTGACGACAGTATCTTGTTAGTGGAGAACCCGACTCATGCAGTTACTGCATAGTAACGGCGTGAATGGGTAGCTTTCTGAGAGCAGTTAAGGTCAAACCCCCCCGTTAACAGGTTAATCTTGTATCGTGTGTGGATTTTGTGTTAAGAATTACACAATTTAAGATTTATCATTCAGACTCTATGCAGTTCACAATGCAGCTCTAGTTAGAAGTTAGTTAGAAGCTGCAGAGATGGTGATCTCTACCAACTAGTAGACGGGTGGCAGATACGTTTGAATGCCACCACACGGAGGTTCCCCTCCAAGCCACCCGCTATCCTTTTTATTAACAAACATATTATTGAGACATTTATGGTTTTATAATAATAAAATATACAAATACACAAGCAAACATAGTTCAGTGCAAAACACATGCCTCCATCTCCCACTGTTCACACCTAACTGTTCCCACCTCACTCCCTCCTACCCCCTAAACCCCCCCCCCCCCCCCCCCACCCCCCCATTGAACCTGCGAACAGTTTAGTTTTCTCCAAAGAAGTCGACAAACCCAGCCATGTCGCCAACCCGTGCCTCTGATTTCGGGGGCTTCAGGTCCCTCCACGCTAGTAATATCCGTATCCAGGCTACCAAGGCGGCAAAGGCCAAAACGTCAGCCTCTTTTGCCCCCTGAACTCACAAGTCTTCCGACACTCCAAAAATCGCCACCTCTGGACTCGGCGCCACCCTCGTTTATAGTACCCGTGGACATGACATCTGCAAATCCCTGCCAGAATCCCCTAAGCATCGGGCATGCCCAAAACATGTGGACATGGTTTGTGGGCCCTCCTGCACACATCACACACCTGTCCTCCACCCCATAAAACCTGCTCATCTGGTCCACCGTCATGTGTGCCCGATGAACCACCTTCAAATGTATCAGGCTGAGCCTGGCACATGATGAGGTCGCGTTGACTCTGCTCAGAGCATTCTCCCACAGACCCGCCACTAACTCCTTTCCCAACTCATTTTCCCATTTACGTTTTATCTCACCTATCTGGGTTTCCTCCCACTCCATAAGTTCCTTGTAGATTTCTGATACCTTCCCCTGTCCGAGTCTCGTTCTAGAAACTACCTTATCCTGTGGTTCATTACCAAGTCCCAAATCCAATATTTGTCCCCTCTGGTCGGACAATCTACATACTGTGTTAGAAAAGCTTCCTGGACACACTGCACAAACACCACCCCATCCAAACTATTTGATCTAAAGAGTTTCCACTCAATGTTTGGGAAGACTACTACCCTGTGACTTCTACACCTTTCCAAAATCTGTTTCCCAATCTGTTCCTCCACATCTCTGCTGCTATTGGGGGGCCTATAGAAAACTCCCAACAAGGTGACTGCTCCTTTCCTATTTCTGACTTCAACCCATACTACCTCAGTAGGCAGATCCTCCTTGAACTGCCTTTCTGAAGCTGTTATACTATCTCTAATTAACAATGTCACCGCCCCACCTCTTTTACCTTGTTTAATCTTGTTGAAACATCTATAACCAGGGACCTCTAACAACCATTTCTGCCCCTCTTCTATCCAAGTTTCCGTGATGGCCACTACATCGTAGTCCCAAGTACTGATCCATGCCTTAAGTTCACCCACCTTATTCCTGATGCTTCTTGCATTGAAGTATACACACTTCAACCCATCTCCTTGCCTGCAAGTACTCTCCTTTGTCAGTGTTACCTTCCCCCCCGCCTCACTACACGCTTTGGCGTCCTGAATATCGGCTTCCTTAGTTGCTGGAATACAAATCCGGTTCCCATTCCCCAGCCAAATTAGTTTAAACCCTCCCAAAGACTACTAGAAAACTTCCTTCCCAGGATATTGGTGCCCCTCTGGTTCAGATGCAATTCGTCCTGCTTGTACAGGTCCCACCTTCCCCAGAATGCGCTCCAATTATCCAAATACCTGAAGCCCTCCCTGCTACACCATTCCTGCAGCCACGTGTTCAACTGCACTCTCTCCCTATTCCAAGCCTCGCTATCACGTGGCACCGGCAACAAACCAGAGATGACAACTCTGTCTGTCCTGGCCTTTAACTTCCAGCCTAACTCCCTAAACTTGTTTGTTACCTCCACACCCCTTTTCCTACCTACGTCGTTGGTACCAATGTGCACCACGACTTCTGGTTGCTCACCCTCCCCCTTCAGGATCCTGAAGACACGATCCGAGACATCCCTGGCACCCGGGAGGCAACATACCTTCCGGGAGTCTCGCTCGCGACCACAGAATCTCCATTCTATTGCCCTAACCATTGAATCTCCTATTACTATTGCTTTTCTATTCTCCCCCCTTCCTTTCTGAGCCCCAGAGCCAGACTCAGTGCCAGAGACCGGGCCGCTAGGGCCTTCCCCCGGTAGGTCGTCCCCCCCCCCCCCCCCCCCCTCCCCCCCCCAACAGCATCCAAAACGCTGTTTTGAAGGGAACGGCCACGAGGGATCCCTGCACTGTCTGCCTGTTCATTTTCTTTCCCCTGACTGCAACCCAGCTACTCTTGTCCAGTACCTTGGGTGTGGCTACCTCCCTGTAACTCTTCTCGATAACCCCCTCTGCCTCCCGGATGATCCGAAGTTCATCCAGCTCCAGTTCCTCTGAGGAGCTGGAGTTGGTTGCACTTCCCGCAGGTATAGTCAGCGGACACCGGTGATATCCCTCACCACCCACATCCTACAGGAGGAGCATGCTACTGCCCAAGCCTCCATCCCCTCTTACTTTACAGAATATAGCTGCCCTGTGGACCAATTGGACCTCCGCCCTCCGACTCTGCTCCCAGTCAGCTGCACTCTGTAAACCCCTGGCTCCCTTCTCGCTCTTTGCAGAAATGAAATGAAAGGAGCACCTTGCTCGCTCCTCACCTAACTCCCTCAGTCACCAAACTCTCACTATAGCACTCAAATGCACCAAATTCAGCACTCCCTCAGTCACCAAACTCTCACTATAGCACTCAAATGCACCTAGGTCAGCACTCCAGTGCAAACAAAGTCTGCACTGTAGCTGGATCCTTTTTATACTGTGACTGATTTTTTTCACTTTGAACAGGGCTTTGCTGGCGGGGATGGTGGATGCTGAGTACTCGAGAGCCAACATCGAGGGCCAAAGGGCCTGTTCTGTACTGTACTGTTCTATGTTGTTCTGTGTTGTTCCCCCGTATCACTTATCTCCAAATAATTCTGGATGGCTTCCCTCACCCGCCCGCAGAACCCCTCATCCGGAAGCAGTCCTACATCCAATCTCCATTGGGGCGCTGACCAACCTCCTTGCTCACCAGTAAATCCACCCAGTGTGGGGCATGGTCCAACACAACACTCGCCGAGTACTCAGCATCCACCACTCCCGCCAGCAAAGCCCTGTTCAAAATGAAAAAAATCAATCCGGGAGTACACTTTGTGAACATAAGAAATAAAAGAAAACTCCTTTGCTCTTGGCAGTCTGTACCTCCACGGATCTTGCCCCCACCCCCATCTGTTCCATAAACCCCGTGGGCAACGTGGTAACATAGTGGTTAGCACAGTTGCTTTACAGCTCCAGGGTCCCAGGTCGATTCCCGGCAGGGTCACTGTCTGTGCGGAGTTTGCACGTTCTCCCCGTGTCTGCTTGTGTTTCCTCCGGGTGCTCTGGTTTCCTCCCACAGTCCAAACATGTGCGGGTTGGGTGGATTTTCCATGCTGAATTGCCCTTCGTGTTCAAAAAATGTTAAGTTGGGACTACGGGGATAGAGAAGATACGTGGGCTTCAGCAGGGTGCTCTTTGTAAGGGCCAGTGCAGTCTCATTGGGCCGAATGGCCTCTTTCTGCGCTGTAAATCCTATTACGCTATGATGCTCTTTTGCTGAGGCTGGCACCCTCCCTGTCCTTGAACTTGACCGATCCAACCTCAGATTGATGACCGTATTAAAGGCCGCCCCCCCCCCCCCCCCCCCCCCCCCCCCCTCCTCCCATGATCAACTTATGTGAGTCCAGGTCCGGAGTTTTCCCCAACACCCACCTCATAAACTCCGCGTCATCCCAGTTTGGTGCGTAACTATTCACTGATACCACCGGCATCCCCTCCAGCTCCCCACTCACCATGATATACCTAACCTCTGAATCCGCCACTATGTTCCCTACCCCAAATGACACCCGCTTATTGATCAAGATTGCAACCCCCCTAGTTTTAGAATCTCGCCCTGAATGAAATACCTGCCCGACCCACCCATTCCTCAGCGCAGTCTGATCCACTACCCTCAGTTGTGTCTCCTGTAGAATTGCCACGTCTACCTTCAACCTCTTCAAACGTGCCAACACGCGAGTCCTCTTGACCGGCCCATTCAGCCCTCTCACGTTCCATGTCATCAGCCTGGTCGCGACCCCCCTCCCCCCAGGTGCTGATCAGCCATCACGCTTCTTAGGCCAGCCTCCAGCTCGCGTCCCGTGCCTCCTCGGACGCCCACTGTCATCGACGTCCAATTTGTGTCCCAGCGCCAGTCCCTCCCCGTCAGCAGAACAATCTGCCCCCCCCCCCCCCCCCCCCCCCCCCCCCCCCCCCCCCCCCCCCACCACCACCACCAACGAAACGAAAATCCCAATCCCCCATATGAAACTGGACACCTGCCCACCTCCCCACTGCACTTCCATGATCTAGCCCACCCAGCTAGCCTGGTAGCTTGTTAGCCCATGGCACCAAGCATCCTACCCTCCCACCAATCTCCCCCAACCCACTCGAACATACAAAACATAACAATCCCCAACAAACACAAAGAAGAAAATTCCACCCACCCCAACAAGAACAAAGTTAACCCGCATACAAAACTGAGCAACGGCCCAAAAATTGGTACGAAGGCACTACATTCACAGTCCAAAAAGAAAATAAATTTAGCAGCATAGACACAGAATTACTCGCCCACAAGTTCAGTATCCTCCATCACCTGTCATCATCCGGCAATCCAAAATAAAGTTCTTGACCCTCGTTGCACTGGTGTGCTGAACTTGGTGCATTTGATTGCTGTAGTGAGAGTTTGGTGACTGAGGGAGTATAAGGGTTCATTTTTATCTAAAGTTTAGTCTATCTTTTATTTAGTTAATTAACTTAAAAGTTGCGGTTTGGTTTAGAAGAAGGTGAATTTTCAATCAGCTTTAAACACAGGTTCTACTTGTAGGTACTTGCAGCTGGAGCTTGTTAATTAGTTAATTAGATTAGGCCAGTTTTCAGAGGCTAGATTCACAGTATAAAAAGGATCCAGCTACAGTGCAGACTTTGCTTGCACTGGAGTGCTGACCTAGGTGCATTTGAGTGCTATAGTGAGAGTTTGGTGACTGAGGGAGTGCTGAATTTGGTGCATTTGAGTGCTATAGTGAGAGTTTGGTGACTGAGGGAGTTAGGTGAGGAGCGACCAAGGCTCTGGGGCTCAGAAAGGGGGGGGGGGGGGGGGGGGGGAATAGAAAAGCAATAGTAATAGGCGATTCAATGGTTAGGGGAATGGATAGGAGATTCTGTGGTCGTGAGCGAGACTCCCGGAAGGTATGTTGCCTCCCGGGTGCCAGGGCCAGGGATGTCTCGGATCGTGTCTCCAGGATCCTGAAGGGGGACGGTGAGCAGCCAGAAGTCGTGGTGCACATTGGTACCAACGACGTAGGTAGGAAAAGGGGTGTGGAGGTAACAAACAAGTTTAGGGAGTTAGGCTGGAAGTTAAAGGCCAGGACAGACAGAGTTGTCATCTCTGGTTTGTTGCCGGTGCCACATGATAGCGAGGCTTGGAATAGGGAGGGAGTGCAGTTGAACACGTGGCTGCAGGAATGGTGTAACAGGGAGGGCTTCAGGTATGTGGATAATTGGAGCGCATTCTGGGGAAGGTGGGACCTGTACAAGCAGCACGGATTGCATCTGAACCAGAGGGGCACCAATATCCTGGGAGGGAAGATTTCTAATAGTCTTCGAGAGGGTTTAAACTAATTTGGCTGGGGAATGGGAACCGGATTTGTATTCCAGCAACTAAGGAAGCCGATATTCAGGACGCCAAAGCGCGTAGTGTAGGAAGGTAACACTGACAAAGGAGAGTACTTGCAGGCAAGGCGATGGGTTGAAGTGTGTATACTTCAATGCAAGAAGCATCAGGAATAAGGTGGGTGAACTTAAGGCATGCATCCGTACTTGGGACTACGATGTGGTGGCCATCACGGAAACTTGGATAGAAGAGGGGCAGAAATGGTTGTTAGAGGTCCCTGGTTATAGATGTTTCAACAAGATTAAACAAGGTAAAAGAGGTGGGGCGGTGACATTGTTAATTAGAGATAGTATAACAGCTGCAGAAAGGCAGTTCAAGGAGGATCTGCCTACTGAGGTAGTATGGGTTGAAGTCAGAAATAGGAAAGGAGCAGTCACCTTGTTGGGAGTTTTCTATAGGCCCCCCAATAGCAGCAGAGATATGGAGGAACAGATTGGGAAACAGATTTTGGAAAGGTGTAGAAGTCACAGGGTAGTAGTCATGGGTGACTTCATCTTCCCAAACATTGAGTGGAAACTCTTTAGATCAAATAGTTTGGATGGGGTGGTGTTTGTGCAGTGTGTCCAGGAAGCTTTTCTAACACAGTATGTAGATTGTCCGACCAGAGGGGAGGCCATATTGGATTTGGGACTTGGTAATGAACCAGGGCAGGTGATGGATTTGTTAGTAGGGGAGCATTTTGGAGGTAGTGACCACAATTCTGTGACTTTCACTTTAGTAATGGAGAGGGATAGGTGCGTGCAACAGGGCAAGGTTTACAATTGGGGGAAGGGTAAATACAATGCTGTCAGACAGGAATTGAAGTGCATAATTTGGGAACATAGGCTGTCAGGGAAGGACACAAGTGAAATGTGGAACTTGTTCAAGGAACAGGTACTGCGTGTCTTTGATATGTATGTCCCTGTCAGGCAGGGAAGAGATGGTCGAGTGAGGGAACCATGGTTGACAAGAGAGGTTGAATGTCTTGTTAAGAGGAAGAAGGAGATTTATGTAAGGCTGAGGAAACAAGGTTCAGACAGGGTGCTGGAGGGATACAAGATAGCCAGGAGGGAAGTCAAGAAAGGGATTAGGAGAGCTAAGAGAGGGCATGAAAAATCTTTGGCATGTAGGATCAAGGAAAACCCCAAGGCCTTTTACACATATGTAAGAAATTTGAGAATGACTAGAGCGAAGGTAGGTTCGATCAAAGACAGTAGCGGGAGATTGTGTATTGAGTCTGAAGAGATAGGAGAGGTCTTGAACGAGTACTTTTCTTCAGTAATTACAAACGAGAGGGGCCATATTGCTGGAGAGGACAGTGTGAAACAGACTGGTAAGCTCGAGGAGATACTTGTTAGGAAGGAAGATGTGTTGAGCGTTTTGAAAAATTTGAGGACAGACAAGTCCCCCAGGCCTGACGGGATATATCCAAGGATTCTATGGGAAGCAAGAAATGAAATTGCAGAGCCGTTGGCAATCTTTTCGTCCTCACTGTCAACAGGGGTGGTACCAGGGGATTGGAGAGTGGCGAATGTCGCGCCCCTGTTCAAAAAAGGGAATAGGGATAACCCTGGGAATTACAGGCCAGTTAGTCTTACTTCGGTGGTAGGCAAATTAATGCAAAGGGTACTGAGGGATAGGATTTCTGAGCATCTGGAAAGACACTGCTTGATTAGGGATAGTCAGCACGGATTTGTGAGGCGTAGGTCTTGCCTTACAAATCTTATTGAATTCTTTGAGGAGGTGACCAAGCATGTGGATGAAGGTAAAGCTGTGGATGTAGTGTACATGGATTTTAGTAAGGCATTTGATAAGGTTCCCCATGGTAGGCTTATGCAGAAAATAAGGAGGCATGGGATAGTGGGAAATTTGGCCAGTTGGATTACGAATTGGCTAACCGATAGAAGTCAGAGCAAATATTCAGCCTGGAGCCCAGTTACCAGTGGCTTACCGCAGGGATCAGTTCTGGTTCCTCTGCTATTTGTGATTTTCATTAATGACTTGGATGAGGGAGTTGAAGGGTGGGTCAGTAAATTTGCAGATGATACGAAGATTGGTGGAGTTGTGGACAGTGAGGAGGGCTGTTGTCGGCTGCAAAGAGACATAGGTAGAATGCAGAACTGGGCTGAGAAGTGGCAGATGGAGTTTAACCCTGACAACTGTGAGGTTGTCCATTTTGGAAGGACAAATATGAATGTGGAATACAGGGTTAACGGTAGGGTTCTTGGCAATGTAGAGGAGCAGAGAGATCTTGGGGTCAATGTTCATAGATCTTTGAAAGTTGCCACTCAAGTGGATAGAGCTGTGAAGAAGGCCTATGGTGTGCTAGCGTTCATTAGCAGAGGGATTGAATTTAAGAGCCGTGAGGTGATGATGCAGCTGTACAAAACCTTGGTAAGGCCACATTTGGAGTAGTGTGTGCAGTTCTGGTCACCTCATTTTAGGAAGGATGTGGAAGCTTTGGAAAAGGTGCAAAGGAGATTTACCAGGTTGTTGCCTGGAATGGAGAGTAGGTCTTACGAGGAAAGGTTGAGGGTGCTAGACCTTTTCTCATTAGAACGGAGAAGGATGAGGGGCGACTTGATAGAAGTTTATAAGATGATCAGGGGAATAGATATAGACTGTCGGAGACTTTTTCCCCGGGTGGAATAAACCATTACAAGGGGACATAAATTTAAGGTAAATGGTGGAAGATATAGGGGGGATGTCAGAGGTAGGTTCTTTACCCAGAGAGTAGTGCGGGCATGGAATGCACTGCCTGTGGAAGTAGTTGAGTCAGAAACATTAGGGACCTTCAAGCGGCTATTGGATAGATACATGGATTATGGTAGAATAATGGAGTGTAGATTAATTTGTTCTTAAGGGCAGCGCGGTAGCATTGTGGACAGCACAATTGCTTCACAGCTCCAGGGTCCCCGGTTCGATTCCGGCTTGGGTCACTGTCTGTGTGGAGTCGGCACATCCTCCTGTGTGTGCGTGGGTTTCCTCCGGGTGCTCCGGTTTCCTCCCACAGTCAAAACGTGCAGGTTGGGTGGATTGGCCATGATAAATTGCCCTTAGTGTCCAAAATTCTACGATAATCTATGATTAACCTAGGACAAAAGTTCAGCACAACATCGTGGGCCGAAGGGCCTGTTCTGTGCTGTATTTCTCTATCTATCTATCTAAGTGACCCACAACCGAGCTGGGTACAACATACTGCACTTCATCCCTTTGAAGAGGGCCGTTTTAACTTTGTTGAAGCTCGCCCTTCATTTAGCCAGTTCCGCACCCAAGTCCTGGTAAATGCTTAGCTCATTATTTTCCGACTTACAGCTCCTCGTCTGCCTGGCCCACCTCAAGATCTGTTCCTTGTCCAGAAACCGGTGCATTCGTACCACCATCACCCTCGGCAGCTCATTCATCCGTGGCTTCCTCGCAAGCGCCCTCTGCGCCCTGTCCGCTTTCAAGGGTTGGCTAAACACACCTTCCCCCAGCAGCATCTCGAACATACACGCCACATATGTCCATACGTCCGATCCCTCGTAGGGTGGGGACTCTGGAGCGAAGCACTGAGTAGGGCTAACTCCACCCCCTCCTGTGCAAGGCTAAGCCTAATGCCAGCTCAAGGTGGTGCACAGAGCGGACCTGACCAGATGATTTGGAGTTGGGGACCAAGGGCAATGTATCCAAGTAGAAAGTGCAGAGGATACCGGAAGTCGCAGAGGGATTTGTATAGGTTAAGTGAATGGGCTAGGGTCTGGCAGATGGAATACAATGTTGACAAATGTGAGGTTATCCATTTTGGTAGGAATAACAGCAAAAGCGATTATTATTTAAATGATAAAATATTAAAACATGCTGCTGTGCAGAGAGACCTGGGTGTGCTTGTGCATGAGTTGCAAAAAGTTGGTTTACAGGTGATTAAGAAAGCAAATGGAATTTTGTACTTCATTGCTAGAGGGATGGAGTTTAAGACTCGGGAGGTTATGCTGCAATTGTATAAGGTATTAGTGAGGCCACACCTGGAGTATTGTGCTCAATTTTGGTCTCCATACCTGAGAAAGGACGTACTGGCGCTGGAGGGTGTACAGAGGATAATCTAGGTTAATCCCAGACTTGAAGGGGTTGGATTACGAGGAGAGGTTGAGTGGACTGGGACTGTACTCGTTGGAATTTAGAAGGTGAGGGGGGATCTTATAGAAACATATAAAATTATGAAGGGAATAGATCGGATAGATGCGGGCAGGTTGTTTCCACTGGCGGGTGAAAGCAGAACTAGCATGGCCTGAAAATAAGGGGAAGTAGATTCAGGACTGAGTTTAGGAGGAATTTCTTCACCCAAAGGGTTGTGAATCTATGGAATTCCTTGCCCAGTGAAGCAGTTGAGGCTCCTTCATTAAATGTTTTTAAGATAGAGATAGATAGTTTTTTTAAAGAATAAAGGGATTAAGGGTTATGGTGTTCAGGCCGGAAAGTGGAGGTGAGTCCACAAAAGATCTGCCATGATCTCATTGAATGGCTGAGCAGGCTCGAGGGGCCATATGGCCGACTCCTGCTCCTAGTTCTTATGTTCTTATCAATGATCAGGTTCTTCCCGGAGGTGGAGGATAAATGTGAGCGTTGCCAGAGGGGCCCGGCCAACCACACCCACATGTTCTGGGCCTGTCCCAAACTTGCTGGATTCTGGACAGTCTTCTCCGATACAATGTCCAAGGTTGTACGGTGGAGGTGAAGCCATGCCCAGTTGTGACAATCTTTGGGGTATCGGAGCAACCAGAACTACACATGGGGAATGGGGCTTTCGCTTCCCTAATCGCACGCCGGAAAAACCTGCTCGGCTGGCGAGCAGCAGCACCACCCACAGCTGCAGACTGGCTTGCTGACCTCTTAAGTATGACATCCGAGGAAGGCTTCCTAGATATCTGGGGGTAGTACTGAAGCCAACAGGGGGGGGGGGTGACCAGGGAGAGTACTTAGGGGCGGGGAGAGGGGAGGGACCACAGACCGACCCAGAGGGCAGCAAAATGTACATCAGGTCAATAAAAAGGAAAGACAAAATAAACCTTTCCGTACAATACAGTAAATTAATGTGCATAAGAAAAAATGTGATGTATCCAGAATTTTTTATAAATATGACAAATGACAATAAAAAGATTTTTAAAAAATACCATTCACTTCCAAATGTGCGTAGATCCTATCTCTGTGAATCTTTTCCAACAATTTTGCTATCACTGACGTCAAGCTCACTGGCCTATAATTACCTGGGTTATCCTTGCTACCCTCCTTAAATAACGGTACAATATTGGCTATCCTCCAATCCTCTTGGATCTCACCTGTGGCCAACGAGGACACAAAGATTTCTGGCAGAGGCCCAGCGATTTCATCTCTTGTCTCCCTCAGGAATCTGGGATAGATGCCATCTGGCCCTGGGGGTCAATGCTTTTTAATACACCTAACGCTTCCTCCCTCCCATGTAATAATGACGACTACTAAAGTGTTTACATTTCCCTATGAGACACCATCAATCGATGTGTCCCTCTCCTTTGTGAATACTGATGCAAAGTATTCATGAAGGATCTCACCCATTTCCTTTGGTTCTGTGCATAACTTCCCTCCTTTGTCCTTGAGTGGACCAACTCTTTCTCTAGCTACCCTTTTGTTACTAATATACGTATAAAATGCCTTGGGATTCTCCTTAATCCTGTCTCCCAAGGGCATTCTGTGACCCATTTTTGTCCTCCTAACTCCCTGTTTAAGCTTGTTTCTACTTTTCCTGTATCCTTCAAGTGCTTCATCTATTTTTAGTTTCCGAGACCTCACGTATGCATCCTTTTCCTTTTTGACGAGACTTGCGATTCCCCTGGTCATCCACAGTTTGTGAATCCTGTCTTTCCTTTTCATCAACACTTTCCTGTCCTGGACTCCCATCAACTGCCCCTTAAAAGACTCCCACATGCCAAATGTGCATTTACCCTCAAACATCCTCTCCCAAATAACAGCGTCCAAATCCTGCCTGATCTGCCTTCCCCCAATTTGACACCATAACTCTTGGACAACACTCATCCTTTTCCATGAGTATCCGAAAGCTTATGGAATTCTGGTCACTGTGATGACCTGGCTGGGCTTGTTTCCTAGTACTAGGCCCAGTATAGCCCCCTCTAGTCGGACTATCCACATATTGTTCCAAAAAAATTCCTGGACACACTTAACAAATCCCCTAGCCTCAGGGATTTCCAGTCAATGTGAGAAAAATTAACCCACAACAACAACAACCCTGTTATTTCTACATCTATCCATAATCTGCATACTTTCAACTTCCCATGAGCTGTTGTGAAGCCTGTAGTACATCCCCATCATAGTGACTGCCCCCCTTCCTGTTTCTGAGTTCTACCCACACTGCCTCGCCACTTGATTCTTCCAAGGTGTCCTCCCTCTGTACAGCTGTAATATGTTCTCTAACCAGTATTGCAACTCCCCCACCACTTTTACTTTTAAATACTTTCCGTACAGTGTTATATTGGAGTTCTGATGTAATAGGATGAGTATTGTTTCTATAGTTTGGTAGCTGTTCACACCACGGTAGCACACAATGTTGTTTGTGATTTCCAGGTTATATGTGGGCAGGATCACAGTCTCTTCAGAACAGAGAAGGGCGAGATTTATTCCTGTGGATGGGGAGCTGATGGCCAAACAGGTGAGGGTGTCTTGCTGATGGTCTGATTGGTTCCACAGCAGCTGTTTCTTTCAGGATTTTGCTCAGACATTTGTGATAGTTTCAAATAACAAACCATCAAATCCGAACATTTATTTATTAACTTGTGTAAGAACTCTTTGAAGGTGACAGAGCAAGTTAAAAGCAGAAAGAATCCTGGTCTTTATTAATAGAGGAATAGAGAACAAAAAAGCAAGTTATGGTGATTCTGTATAAAACTCTGGTTAGGCTTCAACTGGAATACTGGGCAGTGGACTTCAGGAAGGATGTCAGGACCTTGGAGAGATTTGTATGTTTGAGTTGCCTGAAATGGTGTTGAAAGCAGATGAATTAGCAGTTTTTAACAGGAATTAGATAAAATTTGAAGGCAAGAAAATTGCAGGGGTGTGCAATGATTTTTGAAAACCCGCTCAAGGTGCAAGAAGCTAAATGACCACTTTTCCCTTAACAGGCACTGTAAACCAGCCTAACCCTGAACAGAACCAAAAAAACGAAAGAAATCCGAACATAACAAGCCCAAAGTTTTTCACAACATAGTTCAGTTTCTCCAATCAAAGTTCAAGCTCTTCCATCTCCTGCCAGTCCATTCTCCTTCATACATTCCGCTGCCTCCACCGTCGAGGCCCCCATAGGTCACCCGTAGGTGAGCCGGGTACAGCAGTCCAAACTTTATGCCCTTCTTGTACAGGGCCGACTTGACCTTATTAAAGCTCGCCCTCCTCTTCGCCAGTTTGCTCCCGGGTCTTGGTACACCCAAATCTCAACGTCCTCCCAGGTACATCGCCTCGTCTGCCTGGCCCACCTCATAATGCGTTCCTTGTCCAGGAACCTATGTAATGGTCCATCGCCCTCGGCGGCAAACCTGAGGTTTGCGCATCAGTGCCCTATGAGCCCGATCCACCTCCAACGGTCAATCAAACGCACCTTCCCCAAGCAGCTTCTACAACATATTCCCAACATACTACGCACCCGCATCCGATCCTTCGATTCCCTCTGGCAGACCCACGATCCGAATGTTCTGTCTCCGAGAACGGCTCTCCAACTCCACCATTTTCTCCAGCAGTCTCTTCTGCTGGTTGCGCAGCAGCCCAATTTCTGCTCCCATCGAGGTGGGCTGTTCCTAATGCTCCCCCGCCTGCTCCTCCAACCTCTCTATCGTCTGTCCCTGGGCCTCCAGTCTCGTCTCCACGCGGTCAACCACTGCCTTGATCGAGTCCACCACCTGGGCTAGGTCCTCTGCATTTGCCTTCCGCTGTTGGGTGAACTTCTCATTTAGGAAGCTCACCAACTGGTCCATCGACCACTGAGCCGACAGGGTCATACTCTGTTCATCCGCCATCTCCGCGAGCATTGTCCACTCCTCGTTTGCCGCCATCACCTGGTTTATTCTTTTCTGAGTTCTGGGCCGTAGCACCATAAACTAGGGGTCACTTCTTCTGCTCTTACTTCTGTACCTTTTTCTTACAAAATTCCTGTGACAAACCGGCGTAAAGGCCACAAAAAGACCAACCTGACCGGGAGCTGCCAAATGTGCGACCGCTCGCGCCATGGTCATGTCCGGAAGTCCTTCCAAGTCATTAAAAAATATATTACAAAGAGCAGAGGTTCCAGTACTGATCCCTACAGAACACCGCAATTAGATATGCTGTACATAATAAATATATATATATAGTTATATGCTGGAAACTCATCCTCATGACTCCCTTTGCCAATTTGATTTGTCCAATCTAAATGAAGATTAAAATTACCTATGATTTTTGCAGGGTCTTTCTTGCAACCTTACTACTTGGTTTATACTCTGCCCTACAGTGCACTGCTGTTAACAAACCTATAGACAACTCCTACCATGACCCAAACTATTTCTACGTCTTGATCTTTCAAATCATGGTCATTTCTTACTGACTACTAATTTCATCCTTTATTAATAAATAAATTTAGAGTACCCAATTATGTTTTCCAATTTAATGGGCAATTTAGCGTGGCCAATCCACCCACTCTGCACATCTTTTTGGGTTGTGGGGTGAGACCCACCCAGACACTGAGAGAATGTGCAAACTCCACACAGACAGTGACCCGGGGCCGGGATTGAACCCAGGGCCGGAATCAAACCCAGGTCCTCTGTGCACTGCGCCACCGTGCCGCCCTAATCTCATCCTTTCTGAACGGAGCTACCCCACCTTTTTTTCTTGCTGGCATTTCAAAATGTCAAATACCCTTCTATATTGAGTTCCCAGTCTCAGTCACCTTGCGACCACATTACTGTAATGGCCATCATATCATACCTATTTGATTCTATTCGTGCCATCAATTCATCCATCTTACTCGTATGCAGATAGAGAGCCTCTAATTCTGCCTTTTTATCACTATTTCCAACTCTGACCCTATTTGCTGGTGCAATCTTATGTTTGTTCACCTTGTTCCCTTCTTGTCACAATCGGGTTATTATTCTTCGCTACCCTGCAGTACTGTCTTGCCCTGTCTCATTAAATTTCTAAATATGGGCGGCATGGTATCACAGTGGTTAGCACTGTTGCTTCACAGCGCCAGAGTCCCAGGGTCGATTCCTGGCTTGGGTCACTGTCAGTGCAGAGTTTGCACATTCTCCTGTGTCTGCGTGGGTTTCCTCTGGGTGCTCCTGTTTCCTCCCACAAGTCTCGAAAGACTTGCTTGTTAGGTGAATTGGACATTCTGAATTCTCCCTCTGTGTACCCGAATCCGAACATGTGCCGGACTGTGGCGACTGGGGAATTTTCACATTAACGTCATGGCAATGTTAATATAAGCCTGCTTGTGACAATAATAAAGATTATTATATTATACATGAACCCTCCCTCATAATAGTTAATTTAAAGCCTTCTTGTTGACCCTAGTTATACTATTTGCCAAGGCACTGTCCCCAGTGTGGTTCAGATGAAAGCTGTCCCAATGTACAGATGCCAGTGCCCCATGAATCAATATCCACTTCTCCCACACCAATCTTTGAACCATACATTTAACTCTGATATTATTAACCTTGTTCCGATTTGCTCAGGCTAAGGAGGCAGGACTGTCCTATGAAAAGAGATTGATCAAACTAGGCCTGTATTTTCCAGTGTTTCCTGTTGAAGAATGAGAGCTGATCTCAGGATCTCAACAGGGTCGATGCAGAAAGGATGTTTCCCCTGGCTGAACCAGGGAAGGACTGTCACAAGAGGTAATTTAGGACTGATGAAGAATTTCTTCCATCATACGATGGCGAATCTTTGTAATTCACTGCCCCAGAAGGTTGTGATCACTCAGTCATTGAGTAAATTCAAGAGATAGATTTCTAGATACTAATAAGATCAAGAGATATGGGGATAGTGCAGGAACATAGAATTAAAGTAAATTATCCAGTTCAATGGTGGAACAGCCCCGAGGGGTTGAATGCCTACTCCTGCTCCTAAGTTACTCATACGTCCTAAGTACAACATCTTTCTTAATTCTACCTATGTTGTTGGTACCCATGTCGACCATGTATCTTCCCCCCCCCCCCTCCTCCCCCCCCCCCCCCCCCCCACCACACACACACACACACACACACACACACACACACACTATCTCTCTCTCGCAAGCTCCTCTCTAGCCTTGAGGAGATATTCATAACCCTGGCACTGACAGTACAGCACAACCTTCGGGAAACATGTTTTGGTCAGATAACTGTGCTGTCTCTTACTGTGTTCTATTATGGGCCAGGATTCACCTGTCCTACAACTTTGAATAGATTTTGGTCATGGAGAGCACAAGGGCCCACTTTACAGGTGTGATGCAACAGAGAACTGAAGTATTTTTTAAAACAAAAACAATGTTTATTCTATGATCCAGTTAATATATTATAAACACACAGTAAACATCTTATCAACTACCAACAAAGATACAGTTCTCTATAGGTAACCCTTAGTAACTTTCCTAACAACATCCATAAGTCAAAAACCCTTTTTAACAAAGACAATAGGTTTGCATTCCTTACAGAAACCGGTATTACTTTGAAATCATCAAGTGATCTGGAGACCCATTTAGAGAGAGAGACCCATCATACACCTCCTTGGTTTGAATGAGGCTCTCCAACTGAAAATGAAACTAAAACTCAGAGCCAAAAAACAACTTCCATAGAACATAGAACAGTACAGCACAGAACAGGCCCTTCGGCCCTCAATGTTGTGCCGAGCCATGATCACCCTACTCAAACCCACGTATCCACCCTATACCCGTAACCCAACAACCCCCCCCCCTTAACCTTATTTTTATAAGGACACTACGGGCAATTTAGCATGGCAAATCCACCTAACCCGCACATCTTTGGACTGTGGGAGGAAACCGGAGCACCCGGAGGAAACCCACGCACACAGGGGGAGGACGTGCAGACTCCACACAGACAGTGACCCAGCCGGGAATCGAACCTGGGACCCTGGAGCTGTGAAGCATTTATGCTAACCACCATGCTACCCTGCTGCCTCCAGCTCAAAGCGAACGTAAAAAGCCAGAAAAACAGCTCAGCACCACCACACAATGACATCACTGCAGCTGTTTGATAAACACATTTTTCTTAAAGGGACCCTCACATGACAGTTCCTTTTTACCAATATAACTTGAATGGCTGTCTGCATCTCAGTATTGCAGTGAATTTCCTTGTCCTCTGTGCACTCCCTATTGTCCACACAGGCTGCAAAAACCTCAATCCTGTTGAACAAGTGCAAGAGCTGAGGCTCCTCCAGTGCTACCGTCTGGAGCCCCATACCTGCCTTACTCGTGGTCACAACCTCTTGCCCCTCACCACAGACGAAATCTGAAGTCACTTAAAGGGTGTGACCACTTACTGGAACAAAGTGCCCAGGTAACTTTTCCCCCACTCTGATACATTATAACTTCCGAAGCTTGGACTCCAACCAGCTCATGACTGAGCCAAGGTTCCTGAAGCTGTCGACACTTCAGATGTGCTTTCTGTGGATCATACTGGTATCCCCAAGTACCCTTGTGCTACACTGCTCTCCAACACCTACCCTGCTAACGTTTGTGCATTTTGTTTAAATAATCAAGACATTTTGTTTAATTGTGTATTTACAGTATTTAATCATTCCGACCTTTGATATCTGTAGGTGTGGAGTTTTCCCCGTGTCTGTATGGGTTTCTTCTTGTCACTCCGGTTTCCTCCCACTGCCCAATGTGCAGCTAAGGTGGATTGGCCATGCTAAATTGTTCCTTAGTGTCCGAAGGTTAGGTGGGGTTATCGGGGACAAGGTGGGGGTTTCTCGATAGTCTGAATGTCATCATTCTGCACTGTAAATTCCATTCTATCCTTGCACTGTAGCGATTCTGATAACATTATTTAATTTATTATATTTAGCTGCATGCTTTAAATTTTGATCCAAACGTTTCCACAATCCAGATTTAGCCCTAATTGTCTATATTTATTTTTAGTTCTATCTGATCTTTATGTTCAATAGATTGATCTGATCATTTCCTTCTATCTCCCTTTGCCCTCCCAATGTCAGTTCCTTCTGTGTCAACCTTTGTAAAAACTCTTCTCCAAGTCCCGTACAAATTTCTAACTGTCTAGCTTTGGGTTCCCCCCATCTCATGACATTTCTAGCCACTACTGATTTGTTCAATCACATTCTCAGCCCACCTGTCCCTTGTCCCTATTAAAGTCGCCCACACTTCCTGGTCAGCCCCCAACCTGGGATGGCCCTCATCGCTGCTTCCTCAGTTCCAAGGGACTCTAATTTGAATGGATATTGCAGATAACTGGGTTCTGAGGAAGAGCCACGAACGACTTGAAATGTGAACTCTTGTTTTTCTCTCTCTCCAGATGCTGCCAGACTTGCCGAATATTTCCAGCACCTTCTGTTTTTTCATAGCAGTCAACTGGTTTGGTCATTCAACACCAAATCTGACTGGAATACAAAGTATTATAGGGCTCTGCTCCCATCTGTCAAAACTGCTCACTCATTCTGGAACATGAGGGAAGCCCCTCTGCTTCTCTTCCATACAAATCAACTTCTTGAACCCTTTTCCCTGTTTCCTCTACCCTCACCTCAAAAAGTGAAAAATTCATGAACATGAAAATGAAAATCACTTCCTGTCACGAGTAAGCTTCAAATGAAGTTACTGTGAAAAGCCCCTAGTCGCCACATTCCGGCGCCTGTCCGGGGAGGCTGGTACGGGAATCGAACTATGCTGCTGGCCTGCCTGGTCTGCTTTAAAAGCCAGCGATTTAGCCCAGTCAACTAAACCAGCCCCTTTTTACATTTTTAAGTATAAGATTGAAATCATTTGTTCAGCTGCCTCCCTCACTTCCCCTTGCACAACAGGCAAGGTTTCCCTTAATCTTCTCTTTTCCAGCCCTGAACTCGTATCTTCCTATCCCCTATTATGGCTTTTCGGTGCTCATCTCTCCATGAGACCCAGCTCCTGCTTCTCAGGCCTTATACTCACTAAACTGATGATCCAACTTCCCCTCTGCTGATATCAACATAGAACATACAGTGCAGAAGGAGGCCATTCGGCCCATCGAGTCTGCACCGACCCATTTAAGCCCTCACTTCCACCCTACCCCCGTAACCCAATCACCCTCTCCTACCCTTTTTTTGGTCACTAAGGGAAATTTATCATGGCCAAACCACCTAACCTGCACGTCTTTGGACTGTGGGAGGAAACCAGAGCACCCGGAGGAAACCCACGCAGACACGGGGAGAACGTACAAACTCCGCACAGACCGTGACCCAGCGGGGAATCGAACCTGGGACCCTGGCGCTGTGAAGCCACAGTGCTATCCACTTGTGCTACCGTGCTGCCCCCCACGCATGTTAGCTGATGATGTTAGGGTTCCTCTCTCCAGATACTGTCCCTTTTTTAAATCTGTTATTATTGCCTCTTCTCAAAAAGCCTGCTCATAACACCAATGTTCTAGCTATCAATCTTCAACCTCCCTTTCCCTCTCCTAAATCCACCCACCTTTTCTGAGCTTCATCTGAGCTTCTGAGCTTTCCGAGTGCCTACTGTTCCTGGACTCAAAGTTATGAGTTGCTCACGGTTCAACTTGTTGATTATCTTCCCAAGAGTCAGCTCAGGAAGGAAGGTAATATTTCTGCAGCCTCTCTTCCAGGTGCCCAAGATCTGGACTGCATCTCTCCCAGTGCTGTGATACCTTTCCTACATTGTGGCAAAACTGTATGCAGTAGACCAGATGGATCCAAACCAACAGCTGCTTGGGCCTCACGGTAGCATGGTGGTTAGCATCAATGCTTCACAGCTCCAGGGTCCCAGGTTCGATTCCCGGCTGGGTCACTGTCTGTGTGGAGTCTGCACGTCCTCCCCGTGTGTGCGTGGGTTTCCTCCGGGTGCTCCGGTTTCCTCCCACAGTCCAAAGATGTGCGAGTTAGGTGGATTGGCCATGCTAAATTGCCCGTAGTGTAAGGTTAATGGGGGGATTGTTGGGTTACGGGTATACGGGTTACGTGGGTTTAAGTAGGGTGATCATTGCTCGGCACAACATCGAGGGCCGAAGGGCCTGTTTTGTGCTGTACTGTTCTATGTTCTATGCTTGGTCTTGATAATTGGTCACTGAAGTTATATAGAGGTGATGAGGATTTTCCCAGTCACTGCTTCAGTCTATTTCCTGATGGTGTCAGTTTTACGCAAGCCCGAGTGCCAGTTTCCGACTGAATCTGACTAGTAAACCACTCGGTCTTCAGCTTCTGTTTGTAACATGAATTATACAGCTGCATTTTGTGTATTGGAATGTAATTTATTTCTGCATATTACTTATCCACAGCTTGCTTTGAAATCATCAACAGTGAGGCTGAAGGGGCAGGGAGATACCATTTAAATACTAAACTTTGGAACAGCTGTTGTACTATTGACGGGCATCAAAGCACAACAGATGCTTCACATTTACATAGTTCACTCTACAAATCATATTAAGGAAGATGTTAGATGTCTAAAAAGGCAACAAAATATGGAACTTTGGAGCATTAATGAATGTTCCAGTGTATAAAAAAAAGAGGTAATTTCTCCCATCCAGTGCTGCTGTTTTCTCCACATGAGCCAGTCTAACCACACACTTCTGTTGAATTCAGTTAGGATCCCTCTTTGTAATTATCTAATTCGTTAAATATTTGTTGTGAATCTCTTAAATCATGGACTTTGCAACAACATTTGATAGGATAACACATCCATTATGTTTCATTTACCCTCTCTCGGATTTGTTCAATGTGGTGATCAAGCACAGCCTAATTAATTCATCCCATATTACAGTCTCTAATGATAGACTGATTATTCTGTAACTTCTGGTCCCATCCCCTACTTCCTTTTCTTGAAGAGGAGAATCACAAACTGCTCAAATTCCTCTGGCACAATTTTCCTTTCTAAGTGTTCTTTACCCAGGTTTGTTTTCAAGAAGTAGTTAGATCTAGCACTTGGGGCGAGGGGGGTGTCAAAGGTTATGGTGGAAGGTGGGATTAGTTATTGAGCTGGATGATCAGAATGAATGGCGGAGCAGGCTTGAAGGGCCTCCTATTTTCTATGTTTCCCTTGGGATCTTGGGCTGTAATCTATTCGATTCTAGTGATTTGTTCAGTAATTTCTTCAGTCCCATTTCTCTTTGAATAATAACCGTCACAATCTGTTCTTCACCCCTGTCGATGCTTCCATCCTTTGGCTTTGAAAACTGAGGTAATTATTGTTGCCATTTTGACTGTCCACAAGCTTGCCTCTTCCATTCTGTCCTGATGGCCAGTGTGCCTGTAGAAAGCTTTTTATTGCCTTGTTTAAAGAGTGAATTGTATTTGAAAACAAGAAAAACTTAACCTGATAATTCTTTATTTAGGTCTTGGTCACTATGGCATCAGCTGTAAACCAACCAGGCTGACGGGGGATGTTGCCGGTGTCAATATTGTACAGATAGCAACATTTGGAGATTTCTGTTTAGCTGTATCCAAAGATGGGGATCTTTTTGGCTGGGGAAACTCTGAGTATCTTCAGCTTTCTGCAGTTACTGAGGCCACACAGGTAAATACAGAAATCTTCTATCTAGGAAAAGAGGGTGAAATCCCCTGTATTCATACGCTTATGTAATGATGGCATGTTGACACAACAGCGTGGAGTGTTTGGTCACTCAGCTGAGTTTTTTTTCATCTTTGTTTTAAAACTCTGGGCTGCCTAGTTTCCACAGTAGAAATAACGCATTGACACTTCAGAATAGAGCAGGTGAATGTGTGGCTGGAGAGACAAAGGTGGAAGAGATTTAGATTCCTGGGAAACTGGAATCAGTTCTGAAGGAGATGGGATGTGTCCAGGCTGGGCTGGTTGCATGTAAACAGAGCAATGACTAATTTCCTTTGCGGGGTGATTTACTAATGCTATGGGTGACAGTATTGATTAAAGAGAGCATTGCACTGCTGGAAAGAATGGATGTCCCAGAGGGGTCAAGGTGGAAGGATTAAGAATCAGAAGTTTTTAAGATATTTGTCAAAAAAAGCAATGGAGGCAGAATATTTTTCACACAGCGAGTGGTTAGAATCTGGAACACACCGCCTGAGAATTTTGTGGAGGAAGATTCAATTGAGACATTTGAATCTGAAAAGGAAACATTTGCAGGGCTATGGGAATAAAGGCAGAGAATTGATGGCACTGGGTGAATTGCTCCTTCAAAGGACCAGCACAGATATGATAGGCCGAATGGCCTCCTGTGCTATACTCATTCAGTGATTGTGATAACTTGAGATTCCTGGTATATTTTAAAACTTTTGATGCTGTCCTTGGTTTGGACTACAGTCATTTTGACTAACTGGATCAGATCTTGCATCCAGGAATATTTAATACCCAGTGTTGCCCTTTGAGCCAGGTCCTTGTTATCTCCACGTATCATATTTCCACACGGCTGAGTCTGTAGCTGTCCAATCTTATTTTGCACACTCCACACATCCACAATCATGCACAGTAACCCAAATTTAGAATGTTTCTCTCTCATGCTGAACCCATTTAATACTTCACTACTTCCTACTCTCGTACTATCTGTCTCCCAATATTCTGTACACTGGTGTGCACTAGGGGCAGCAGGGTAGCATGGTGGTTAGCATAAATGCTTCACAGCTCCAGGGTCCCAGGTTCGATTCCCGGCTGGGTCACTGTCTGTGTGGAGTCTGCACGTCCTCCCCCTGTGTGCGTGGGTTTCCTCCGGGTGCTCCGGTTTCCTCCCACAGTCCAAAGATGTGCGGGTTAGGTGGATTGGCCATTCTAAATTGCCCGTAGTGTCCTAATAAAAGTAAGGTTAAGGGGGGGGTTGTTGGGTTACGGGTATAGGGTGGATACGTGGGTTTGAGTAGGGTGATCATGGCTCGGCACAACATTGAGGGCCGAAGGGCCTGTTCTGTGCTGTACTGTTCTATGGTATCTCCCTCTCTAATATTGTTTCCTCGTTTCCCACTCCTGCCAAGTTAGTTTAAAGCCTTCCTCATAGCACTTGCAAATTCCCCTGCAAGAAAAGGGTCAGTTTGCTTTCACATTTTAAGGTATTTCAAAATAGCTTCCATCTCTCTGGGAAGTTGCTGCCTATTTTGTGATTATCCTCCATCTCCTGTTTTGATAGTAATGGACGTACAATTCTAATTAGATATTTTATCTTTTCTTTGTGATGAAAGCATCAAATAGGGAATTTTTCAATATTCTATCTGCAACATTATCATGTCAGGATACTCTCTACAGCACATGGGATTGCTTGAGATAGATAGAAAGCTGGTTAGCAGACAGGAAGCAAAACGTTGGAATGAATGGGTCTTTTTCCAATTGGCAGGCAGTGACTAGTGGGGTACTGAAGGGATTTGTGCTCGGACCCCAACTGTTTTCATATATATATATTTTTTTGTTTAAAAAAAATAAATTTAGAGGGGCTGGTTTAGCACAATGGGCTAAATAGCTGACTTTTAAAGCAGACCCAGGCAGGCCAGCAGCGCGGGTTTAATTCCCGTACCAGCTTCTCCGAACAGGCGCCGGAATGTGGCGACTAGGGGCTTTTCACAGTAACTTTATTTGAATCCTATTTGTGACAGTAAGCGATTTTCATTTAATTTTCATTTCATACCCAATTCATTTTTCCAATTAAGGGGCAATTTAGCGTGGCCAATCCACCTACCCTCCACATCTTTGGGTTGTGGGGGCGAAACCCACACAAACACGGGGAGAATGTGCAAACTCCACACGGAAAGTGACCCAGGGCCGGGATTGAACCTGGGACCTCGGCACCATGAAGCAGCAGTGCTAACCACTGTGCCACGTGCTTCCCCTTGCTCTTGTGTATTTGGACGAGAGAATTAAATATATATTCTCCAAATCTGCAGATGATACAATTTTGGGTGAGATTTGAGGAGGATGCACAGATGCTTCAGCGAGAGTGACCGGCTGAGCGAGTGGGCATATGCATGACAGATGCAGTATAGTTCGGATTAATGCGAGGTTACCCACTTCAGTGGCAAAAATAGGAATGCAGATTATTATTTGAATGGGTGTAAATTGAGAGAGGTTGATACCCAGCAAGACCCTTAGTGTCCTTGTGCATCAGTCGTTGAAAGTAAGTGCCCAAGTACAGCAGGCAGTAAAGAAGGCAAATAGTATGTTGGCCTTCATAACGAGGGGATTTGAGTATAGGAATAGAGATGTTTTACTGCAATTGTATAGGGCTTTGGTGTGGCCACACCTGGTGTATTGTGTGCAGCTTTGGTGTCCTTATCTGAGGAAGGATGTTCTTGCTATGGAGAGAGTGCAGCCAAGGTTTACCAGGCTGATTCCCAGGATGGCGGGGCTGTCATATGAGGAGAGACCAAGTCGGTTAGGATTATATTCATTGGAGTTTGGAAGAGTGAGAGGGGATCTCGTAGAAACTTAGAAAATTCTAACAGGATTAGACAGGGTAGATCCAGAAAGAATGTTCCCGATGGTGAGTCCAGAACTAGGGGTCATAGTTTGAGGATAAGGAGAAAACATTTTAGGACTGAGGTGAGGAGAAATGTCTGCACCCAGAGAGTGACAAATCTGTGGAATTCACTACCACAGAAAGTAGTTGAGGCCAAAATGTTGTGTAATTTCAAGGCAGAATTAGATATGACTCTTGGGGCTAAAGAGATCAAGGGTTATGGAGGAAGGCGGGATCGGATATTGAACTTGTTGATCAACCATGATCAGGATGAATGGCGGAGCAAGCTCAAAAAAAACAGCATACAAGATGATCAGAGGATTAGATAGGGTGGACAGTGAGAGCCTTTTTCCTCGGGTGGTGATGGCTAGCACGAGGGGACATAGCTTTAAATTGAGGGGAGATCGATATAGGATGTCAGAGGTAGGTTCTTTACTCCGGGAGTAGTAAGGGCGTGGAATGCCCTGCCTGCAACAGTAGTGGACTCGCCAACACTAAGGGCATTCAAATGGTCATTGGATAAACATATGGACGATAAGGGAATAGTGTAGATGGGCTTTAGAGGGTTTTCACAGGTTGAAGCAACATCGAGGGCCGAAGGGTCTGTACTGTGCTGTTATGTTCCATGTTCTATCGATATACCTATCTATCTATTTATCAATCTGTCTATCTATCTATCTATGTATATCTATATTGCTATCGACCTGTTTATCTATCTATCTGTCTATCTATCTAACAATTTATTTATCTATGTTTCAGTCTATCTATCTATCGATCTATGTATCGATCTATATATCGATCTATCTGCCCTGCCTGCCTACCTGCCTGCCTGCCTGCCTACCTGCCTACCCATCTGCCAGCCTACCTACTTACCTACCTGTATTTTGGGCAGCACGGTAGCACAAGTGGATAGCACTGTGGCTTTGCAGTGCCAGGGTCGATTCCCCGCTGGGTCGCTGCCTGTGCGGAGTCTCCACGTTCTCCCCGTGTCTGCATGGGTTTCCTCTGGGTGCATCGGTTTCCTCCCACGGTCCAAAGACGTGCAGGTTAGGTGGATTTTCCAAAAAGGTTAGGGGGGGGGGGGTATTGGGTTACGGGGATAGGGTGGAAGTGAGGGCTTAAGTGGGTTGGTGCACTCGATGGGCTGAATGGCCTTCTGCACTGTAAGTTCTATGATCTATGATCAAAGGGCCAAAAGGCCTCCTACTGCTTCTATTTTCTATGTATGTTTCTATGTATTATCATGTCAGAATGCTCTACAGTTCTGGGTACCTCGGAAAGGTGAAAGTCTCACAGCGAGGGTGAGTTTCCTTCATTGTAAATTGATGTTTTTATTGCAGGTGAATGTGCCAAAGCATCTTCCGTTTACAGGAGTTGGAAAAATAATGCAGGTAGCGTGTGGCGGAACTCACGCTGCAATCCTGAACAGTGAGTCCTCGTTATTTTAACAGCATCTTCTCATCAGATCTTTTTCAGTGGGACCTCTGCAAACGGGATGGTCCACACCTGGACCAGAGGGGTACCAATATCCTGGGGGGGAAATTTGCTAATGCTCTTCGGGAGGGTTTAAACTAGTTCAGCAGGGGATTGGGAACCTGAATACAGTATACAGGAGGTTGAGAGTAGTGAGGTCATGAGTAAGGTTTCAAGGTTGCAGGAGTGCACCGGTAGGCAGGAAGGTGGTTTAAAGTGTGTCTACTTCAATGCCAGGAGCATCCGGAATAAGGTGGGTGAACTTGCGGCATGGGTTGGTACCTGGGACTTTGATGTTGTGGCCATTTTGGAGACATGGATAGAGCAGGACGAGGAATGGTTGTTGCAGGTGCCGGGGTTTAGATATTTCAGTAAGCTCAGGGAAGGTGGTGAAAGAGGGGGAGGGGTGGCATTGTTAGTCAAGGACAGTATTACGGTGGCAGAAAGGACATTTGATGAGGACTCGTCTACTGAAGTAGTATGGGCTGAGGTTAGAAACAGGAAAGGAGAAGTCACCCTGTTAGGGATTTTCTATAGGCCTCCGAAAAGTTCCAGAGATGTAGAAGAAAGGATTGCAAAGATGATTCTGGATAGGAGCGAAAGTAACAGGGTAGTTGTTATGGGGGACTTTAACTTTCCAAATATTGACTGGAAATGTTATTGATCGAGTATTTTAGGTGGGTCCGTTTTTGTCCAATGTGTGCTCCTGGGTTTCCTGACACAGTATGTAGATAGGCCAACGAGAGGCGAGGCCATATTGGATTTGGTACTGAACCAGGACAGGTGTTAGATCTGGAGGTAGGTGAGCACTTTGTTGGTGATAGTGATCAAATTCAATTACGTTTACTTTATCGATGGAAAGGGATAGGTATATACCGCAGGGCAAGAGTTATAGCTGAGGGAAAGGAAATTATGATGCGATGAGGCAAGACTTAGGATGTATCGGATGGGGAGGAAAACTGCAGGGCATGGGCACAATGAAAATGTGGAGCTTGTTCAAGGAACAGTTACTGCGTGTCCCTGATAAGTATGTACCTGTCAGGCAGGGAGGAAGTGGTCAAGCGTTGTTTACTAAAGTAGTTGAAACACTTGTCAAGAGGAAGAAGGAGGCTTATGTAAAGATGAGACGTGAAGGTTCAGTTAGGGCGCTCGAGAGTTACAAGTTAGCTAGGAAGGACCTAAATAGAGAGCTAAGAAGAGCCAGGAGGGAACATGAGAAGTCTTTGACAGGTAGGATCAAGGATAACCCTAAAGCTTTCTATAGATATGTCAGGAATAAAAGAATGACTAGGGTAAGAATAGGGCCAGTCAAGGACAGTAGTAGGAAGTTGTGCGTGGAGTCCGAGGAGATAGGAGAGGTGCTAAATGAATATTTTTCATCAGTATTCACACAGAAAAAAGACAATGTTGTCGTGGAGAATACTGAGATACAGAAAATACTGAGATACTAGAAGGGCTTCAGATTCATAAGGAGGAGGTGTTAGCAATTCTGGAAAGAGTGAAAATAGATAAGTCCCCTGGGCCGGATGGGATTTATCCTAGGATTCTCTGGGAAGCCAGGGAGGAGATTGCTGAGCCTTTGGCTTTGATCTTTAAGACATCTTTGTCTACAGGAATAGTGCCAGCAGACTGGAGGATAGCAAATGTTGTCCCGTTGTTCAAGAAGGGGAGTAGAGACAACCCCGGTAACTATAGACCAGTGAGCCTTACTTCTGCTGTGGGCAAAGTCTTGGAAAGGTTTATAAGAGATAGGATCTGGAAAGGAATAATTAGATAGTCAACATGGTTTTGTGAAGGGTAGGTCGTGCCTCACAAACCTAATTGAGTTCTTTGAGAAGGTGACCAAACAGGTGGATGAGGGTAAAGCAGTTGATGTGTGTATATGGATTTGAGTAAAGCGTTTGATAAGGATCCCACGGTAGGCTATTGCAGAAAATATGGAGGCATGGGATTCAGGATGATTTAGCAGTTTGGATCAGAAATTGGCTAGCTGGAAGAAGACAAAGGGTGGTGGTTGATGGGAAATGTTCAGACTGGAGTCCAGTTACTCGTGGTGTATCACAAGGATCTGTTTTGGGGCCACTGCTGTTTGTCATTTTTATAAATGACCTGGAGGAGGGCGTAGAAGGATGGGTGAGTAAATTTGCAGATGACACTAATGTCGGTGGAGTTATGGACAGTGCGGAAGTATGTTACAAGTTACAGAGGGACATAGATAAGCTGCAGAGCTGGGCTGAGAGGTGGCAAATGGAGTTTAATGCAGAAAAGTGTGAGGTGATTAATTTTGGAAGGAATAACAGGAAGACAGAGTACTGGGCTAATGGTAAGATTCTTGGTAGTGTGGATGAGCAGAGATCTTGGTGTCAATGTACATAGAACCCGGGTTGAGAGGGTTGTTAAGAAGGCGTATGTTGTGTTAGCTTTTATTGGTAGAGGAATTGAGTATCGGAACCATGAGGTCATGTTGCAGTTATACAAAACTCTGGTGCGGCCGCATTTGGAGTATTGCGTGCAGCTCTGATCGGTGCATTATAGAAAGGATGTGGAAGCATTGGAAAGGGTGCAGAGGAGATTTACCAGGATGTTGATTGGTATGGAGGGAAGATCTTATGAGGAAAGGCTGAGGGACTTGAGGCTGTTTTCGTTAGAGAGAAGAAGTTTAAGAGGTGACTTAATTGAGGCATACAAGATGATCAGAGGATTAGATAGGGTGGACAGTGAAAGCCTTTTTCCTCTGATGGTGATGTCTAGCCCAAGGGGACATAGCTTTAAATTGAGGGGAGATAGATATAGGACAGATGTCAGAGGTTCTTTACTCAGAGAGTAGTAAGGGCGTGGAATGCCCTGCCTGCAACAGAAGTGGACTCGCCAACACTAAGGGCATTCAAATGGTCATTGGATAGACATATGGATGATAAGGGAATACTGTAGATGGACTTTAGAGGGGTTTCACAGGTCGGCGCAACATCGAGGGCCGAAGGGCCTGTACTGCGCTGTAATGTTCTATGTTTAAAATGAGGCGACCAGAACTGCACACACTACTTCAAATGTGGCCTTACCAAGGTTTTGTACAGCTGCTTCATCACCTCACGGCTCTTAAATTCAATCCCTCTGCTAATGAACGCTATCACACCATAGGCCTTCTTCACAGCTCTATCCACTTGAGTGGCAACTTTCAAAGATCTATGAATATTGACCCCCAAGATCTCTCTGCTCCTCTACATTGCCAAGAACCCTACCGTTAACCCTGTATTCCACATTCATATTTGTCCTTCCAAAATGGACAACCTCACACTTGTCAGGGTTAAACTCCATCTGCCACTTCTCAGCCCAGCTCTGCATTCTATCTATGTCTCTTTGCAGCCGACAACAGCCCTCCTCACGATCCACAACTCCGCCAATCTTCGTATCGTCTCCAAATTTACTGACCCACCATTCAACTCCCTCATCCAAGTCATTAATGAAAATCACAGACCGTAGAGGACCCAGAACTGATCCCTGCGGTACGCCATTGGTAACTCGGCTCCAGGCTGAATATTTGCCATCCACCACCGCTCTCTGACTTCTATTGGTTAGCCAGTTCATTATCCAACTGGCCAAATTTCCCACTATCCCATGCCTCCTTACTTTCTGCATAAGCCTACCATGGGGAACCTTATCAAATGCCTTACTAAAATCCATGTACACTGCATCCACTGCTTTACCTTCATCCACGTGCTTGGTCACCTTCTAATTCCTATGTTCCTATTAATCTCGGATTTACAGAAACATCCGAATTAGAAATAGGAGTATCCATCTGACTCCTTGAGCCTGCTCCGCCATTCAATAAGATCATGGTTAATCTGATTGTAACTTTATCTCTCACCAACAATAAACAATAATCAGTAATGAATGCAATGTCAATCCCCATATCAACAACAGTCATCCCATCCTCCCACCAAACCCCAAAACAGCAGCCCGTATGTTAACATAAATAAATAACAAAAAGGAATCCGGAATCACCCATAGTCGCCATTAACACATACAGTCCCCCATCCCCCAACCCTCCCAACATCACCCGCCCTAATGTTCGATGTAGTCCACTTCTCGAAAGTTCATAATGAATAACACCCATGAATTGTAGAACCCCTCCATCCTTCCCCTCAGTTCAAATTTGACCTTCTCAAGAGTCAAGAATTCCAGCAGGTCCCCCCCCGCCACGCCAGGACACAGGATGGAGAGGTTGATCTCCATTCCAACAGGACCCGCCTTTGGGCGATCAACGAGGTGAAGGCTGCAACACCTGCCTCTACACCCCCGTTTCCAACCCCGGCTGGTCCGACACCCTGAATATGGCCTCCCGAGGGCCCGGGTCCAGTTTCACGTGCACCACTTTAAAAATGACTCTTAAAAACCGCCTTCCAGTAATCCTCCAGCTTTGGACAGGACCAAAACATATGTACGTGGTTGGCGTGTTCTCTCCCCCCCCCCCCCCCCCCCCCACAACCCCCCCCCACAACCCCGCAACGTTCACAAACATCTTCTACCCCCTGAAAGAGCCGGCTCATCCTCGCCTTTGGGAGATGCGCTCTATATACCACCTTCAGCTGTATCAGCCCCCACCTTGCACACGAGGTGGAGATGTTCACCCTCCGGAACACCTCACACCAGAACCTCTCCTCCATACCCTCTCCCAGCACGGTAGCATGATGGTTAGCATAAATGCTTCACAGCTCCAGGGTCCCAGGTTCGATTCCCGGCTGGGTCACTGTCTGTGTGGAGTCTGCACGTCCTCCCCGTGTGTGCGTGGGTTTCCTCCGGGTGCTCCGGTTTCCTCCCACAGTCCAAAGATATGCGGGTTAGGTGGATTGGCCATGCTAAATTGCCCGTAGTGTCCTTAAAAAGAGTAAGGTTAAGGGGGTGGGGGGGTTGTTGGGTTACGGGTATAGGGTGGATACGTGGGTTTGAGTAGGGTGATCATGGCTCGGCACAACATTGAGGGCCGAAGGGCCTGTTCTGTGCTGTACTGTTCTTAAAAAAAAAACTCTTCCTACCACTTTGCTTTAGAACATAGAACACTACAGCGCAGTACGGGCCCTTCGGCCCTCGATGTTGCGCCGACCTGTGAAACCATCTGAAGCCTATCTGACCTACACTATTCCATTTTCATCCATATGTCTATCCAGTGACCACTTAAATGCCCTTAAAGTTGGCGAGTCTACTACTATTGCAGGCAGGGCGTTCCACACCCCTACTACTCTCTGAGTAAAGAAACTGCCTCTGATATCTGTCCTATATCTATCACCCCTCAATTTAAAGCTATGTCCCCTCGTGTTGGTCATCGCCATCCGAGGAAAAAGACTCTCACTGTCCACCCTATCTAGCCCTCTGACTATCTTATATGTCTCTTTTAAGTCACCTCTCAGCCTTCTCCTCTCTAATGAAAACAACCTCAATTCCCTGAGCCTTTCCTCGTAAGACCTTCCCCCCATACCAGGCAACATCCTAGTAAATCTCCTCTGAACCCTTTCCAAAGCTTCCACATCCTTCCTATAATGTGGTGACCAGAACTGCACTCAGTACTCCAGGTGTGGCCGCACCAGAGTTATGTACAGTCGCAGCATGACCTTGTGGTTCCGAAACTCAATCCCCCTGTTGATAAAGGCTAGCACACCATATGCCTTCTTAACAGCCCTATTAACCTGGGTGGCAACTTTCAGGGATTTATGTACCTGGATGCCGAGATCTCTCTGTTCATCTACACTACCAATAATCTTGCCATTAGCCCAGTACTCTGCATTCCTGTTACTCCTTCCAAAGTGAACCACCTCACACTTTTCCGCATTAAACTCCATCTGCCACCTCTCAGCCCAGCTCTGCAGCTTATCTATGTCCCTCTGTATCCTATAACATCCTTCAGCACTATCCACAACTCCACCGACCTTCGTGTCATCTGCAAATTTACTAACCCATCCTTCTACACCCTCTTCCAGGTCATTTATAAAAATGACAAACAGCAGTGGCCCCAAAACAGATCCTTGCGGTACACCACTAGTAACTGAACTCCAGGATGAACATTTGCCATCAACCACCACCCTCTGTCTTCTTTCAGCTAGCCAATTACTGATCCAAACTGCTAAATCACCTTCAATTCCATACTTCCTTATTTTCTGCAATAGCCTACCGTGGGGAACCTTATCAAACGCCTTACTGAAATCCATATACACCACATCAACCGCTTACCCTGATCCACCTGTTTGGTCACCTTCTCAAAAAACTCAATAAGGTTTGTGAGACATGACCTACCCTTCACAAAACCGTGTTGAGTATCGCTAATCAACTTGTTCTTTTCAAGATGATTATAAACCCTATCTCTTATAACCTTTTCCAACATTTTACCCACAACCGAAGTAAGGCTCACAGGTCTATAATTACCAGGGTTGTCTCTACTCCCCTTCTTGAACAAGGGGACAACATTTGCTATCCTCCAGTCTTCCGGCACTATTCCTGTCGACAAAGACGACATAAAGATCAAGGACAAAGGCTCTGCAATCTCCTCCCTGGCTTCCCAGAGAATCCTAGGATAAATCCCATCTGGCCCAGGGGACTTATCTACTTTGACATTTTCTAAAATTGCCAACACCTCCTCCTTTTGAACCTCAATTCCATCTAGCCTGGTCGACTGAACCTGAGTGTTCTCCTCGACAACATTGTCTTTCTCCAGTGTAAACACTGACGAAAAATATCCATTTAATGCTTCCCCTATCTCCTCTGATTCCACACACAACTTTCCACTACTATCCTTGATTGGCCCTAATCTTATTCGAGTCATTCTTTTGTTCCTGATATACCTATAGAAAGCCTTAGGGTTTTCCTTGATCCTATCCGCCAACGACTTTTCGTGTCCTCTCCTCGCTCTTCTTAACTCTCCCTTTAGGTCCTTCCTGGCTAACTTGTAACTCTCAAGTGCCCTAACTGAGCCTTCATGTCTCATCCTAACATAAGCCTTCTTCTTCCTCTTGACAAGTGCTTCAACTTCCTTAGTAAACCACGGCTCCCTTGTTCGACAACTTTGATCCCTTCCAGCAGTGTCTTCTCTCCCAAAATAGCCCCGTTAACCGCCAACGCTACCCCCTTCTCCAGTCCCCTGTCGTCAGCACGTCCTCCAGCGTGTGGAGGCCGGCTCTTCTGGAAAGCTCTGTAAATCCTTTATGGCAAAGTCTCGAACCTGCATGTATTAAAATATGTCCCCTGCTCCAGCCCATACTTCGCTCCCAGCTCTTTCAATTCTGCAAACCGATCCCCAAGAAAGAACAAAACAAAGAGCAAAGAAAAGTACAGCACAGGAACAGGCCCTTCGGCCCTCCAAGCCTGTGCCGACCATGCTGCCCGTCTAAACTAAAATCTCTACACTTCCTGGGTCCGTATCTCTCTATTTCATTCCTTTTTTTTAATAAACAATTTTATTGAGGTAGTTTTTGGCTTTATAAACAGTTACAGACCTCATCAGAAAGGAAGCAAAAAAGGCAAAAATGTGCAAACATCCACGTACTTTCAATACTTCCATCGTAACATATTGCACAAGCCCGCTCCCCTCCCACCGGTACTACCTGCCATATTTTCCATCCTACTCTACTCTACCCGCCCCCCCCCCCCCCCCCTACTGACGCTCACTCTCCCGCAAAGAAGTCAATAAATGGTTGCCACATCCGGGTGAACCCCTGCACAGATCCCCTCAAGGCGAACTTAAATTTTTCCATCCCCAGGAAACTCGTCATGTCCGCAAGCCACCATTCAGTCTTCGGGGGCTTTGGTCCCTCCACGCCAATAATATTCGTCGCCGGCCAATCAGGGAAGCAAAGGCCAACACATCGGCCTCTTTCTCCCCCTGGACGCCCGGGTCTTCCGAAACCCCAAAAATTGCCACCCCTTGACTCATCACCACCCTTGTTTTTAGCACCTGGGACATGACCCCCGCAAATCCCTCCCAGTACCCCCTCAGCTTAGGGCATGCCCAAAACATGTGAACATGGTTCGCTGGTCCTCCTAGCGCATTTGTCCTCTATCCCGAAAATTTTGCTCATCCGAGCCACCGTCATATGGTCCCGGTGAACGACCTTAAATTGGATCAGCCCGAGCCTAGCACATGTCGCGGTCGAGTTTACCCTACTCAGGGCCTCTGCCCACAGCCCATCCTCCATTTCCCCGCCAATCTCCTCCTCCCATTTAAGTTTCAGTTCCTCTGTCTGGGACCCTTCCTCCCTCATGAGCACCTTATATATACCCGAGACTCTGCCCTCCCCTTCTTCCCTCCTAGAGACTATTCTGTCGAGTATCCCCATTGGCGGGAGGCGCGGGAAAGATGGGACCTGTCTACGAACAAAGTCCCGCAACTAGAACATAGAACATAGAACAGTACAGCACAGAACAGGCCCTTCGGCCCTCAATGTTGTGCTCCATGATCACCTTACTCAAACCCACGTATCCACCCTATACCCGTAACCCAACAACCCCCCCCCTTAACCTTACTTTTATTAGGACACTACGGGCAATTTAGCATGGCCAATCCACCTAACCCGCACATCTTTGGACTGTGGGAGGAAACCGGAGCACCTGGAGGAAACCCACGCACACAGGGGGAGGACGTGCAGACTCCACACAGACAGTGACCCAGCCGGGAATCGAACCTGGGACCCTGGAGCTGTGAAGCATTTATGCTAACCACCATGCTACCCTGCTGCCCCTTGCTACCCTGCTGCCCCTGTAGGTATCTAAAATCGTTTCCCCTTACCAACCCAAATTTCTCCTCCAAACTCCTCAAACTTGCGAAGCTCCCTTCCAGGAACATATCACCCACCCTTCCCGCCCCTGCTCGTCGCCATACTCGGAACCCCCCATCCATACTGCCGGGGGCAAACCGATGGTTGTCGCAGATTGGCGCCCAGACAGACGCCCCCATCTCCCCCACATGCCTCCTCCACTGGCCCCATATCCGCAGGGTCGCCACCACTACCGGGCTGGTGGTGTACTTGGCCGGCGGCAGCGGTAGAGGAGCCGTGACCAGGGCTTCCAAACTGGAGCCCCTGCACAAAGCCGCCTCCACCCGCTCCCAAATAGACCCCGTACCCACCATCCACTTCCTTATCATAGCGATGTTGGCCGCCCAGTAATAATTGACCAGACTCGGCAAAGCCAGCCCTCCCTCGCTGCGGTTCCTCTCCAACATCGCCTTCTTCACCCGCGGAGACTTTCCCGCCCAGACAAAGCTCATGATCAGCCCGTTAACTCTTTTGAAGAAGGACTGTGGGATAAAGATCGGGAGGCACTGAAAAATAAACAAAAATCGAGGGAGGATTGTCATCTTTACAGTCTGCACCCTCCCTGCCAGCGACAGCGGGAGTGCATCCCATCTCCAAAACTCTCCCTTCATTTGCTCCACCACCCTGGCCAAATTTAACTTATGCAGCCTGCCCCAGTCTCGTGCCACCTGGATTCCCAAATACCGGAAATTTTCCTCAACTAGCCTAAATGGTAGCCCTCTCAATCTGTTCTCCTGGCCCCTTGCCTGGACCACAAACATTTCACTCTTGACCGTATTTAATTTGTATCCTGAGAACTGGCTGAACTCCCTCAGCATTCCCAGTATAGTTCCCATCCCGGCCACTGGGTCCGACACGTACAGGAGCAGGTCGTCTGCATAAAGAGAAACCCTGTGTTCAACCCCGCCACTCACCATCCCCTTCCAATCCTCTGCGGCTCTCAGCGCAATCGCCAGCGGCTCTATGGCCAGCGCAAAGAGCAGCGGGGAGAGCGGGCAGCCCTGTCTGGTCCCTCGGTACAACCTAAAGTACTCCGACACCTCTCTGTTGGTCCTGACGCTGGCCCTCGGGGCCTGATATAATAATTTGATCCAATCCACCAGTCCCTCCCCGAACCCAAACCGTCCGAGCACCTCCCATAGATAGTCCCACTCCACCCGGTCAAAGGCCTTCTCGGCGTCCATTGCCACCACTACCTCTACCCGCCGGGGGCATCATTATCACATTGAGCAATCTCCTCAGATTGGCCGCCAGCTGCCTACCTTTCACGAACCCCGTTTGATCCTCCCCAATCACCTCCGGTACACAGTCCTCCATTCTACCCGCCAGTACCTTTGCCAGGAGCTTGGCGTCTACATTAATCAGGGAGATTGGCCTGTAGGACCCGCACACCTCCGGGTCTTTATCCCGTTTCAATATCAGAGATATGGTGGCTTGTGACATTGTCGGTGGCAGGGTCCCTCTGTCCCTTGCCTCATTGAAAACCCTCGCCAAGACCGGGCCCACCAGCTCAGAGAACTTCCTATAAAACTCTACTGGGTATCCATCCGGCCCCGGGGACTTCCCCGACTGCATGGCTTTAGGCCCCCCAATACCTCCTCTACTCTAATCGGGGAATAGCTCTTCCACTCGCGCGCGCCCCCCCCCCCCCCCCCCCCCCCCCGCGCGCCCCCCCCCCCCCCCCCCCCCCCCCCCCACAACTGTTGGGAATGTTAACCCGTCCAGAAACCTTTTCATCGCCTCTGGTTCTTCCGGCGGCTCTGAAGTGTGCAGCTTACGATAGAAGTCCCGGGATACCCTATTCAATTCTGCCGGATCCTCCACTTTGCGCCCCCCCTCGTCCCTCACTCTACCTATTTCCCTGGCCGCCTCCCTCCTCCTGAGTTCCTGCGCTAACAGTCTGCTAGCCTTTTCCCCATGCTCGTACACCACTCCCCTCGCCTTCCTAAGCTGTTCCACGGCCCTGCTCGTGGATAGTGCCCCCAGTTCCGCCTGTAGTCTCTGCCTCTCCCTGAGTAAAACCTCCCCTGGGGACTCCGCGTGCTCTTCATCTATCCGACCCATTTCCCTGACCAATCTATCCATCTCTGCCCGGTCTGCCTTGGCTCTGTGGGCCCCAATTGAAATCAGCTCCCCCCGCACTACTGCCTTTAGCGCCTCCCACACGGTCGCCGCTGAGACCTCCCCCGTGTCATTCACCTGCAGGTAATTTTTTATACATTTCCGAAGCCTCTCGCAGATCCCCTCCTCCGACAGCAGTCCCACATCTAGCCTCCATTGCGGGCGTTGATAGCTCGCTCCCCCGAACTGCAGGTCCACCCAATGCGGGGCATTGTCTGAAATGGTAATTGCTGAGTATTCCGTGTTCTTTACCTCCCCCATACAGTCCCTGCTTAGTACAAAGAAATCTATCCTGGAATATACTTTATGGACGTGCGAGTAAAACGAGTAGCCCCTTCCTGTTGGCTGTCCCTCTCTCCAGGGGTCCACTTCCCCCATTTGCTCCATAAACCCTTTCAGCTCCCTTGCCATTGCTGAGAGTCTACCCGTTCTGGGACACGACCGATCCAAAGTCGGGTCAAGGACCATGTTAAAGTCCCCTCCCATTATTAGCCTGCGAGAATCCAAGTCCGGGATCTTCCCCAGCACTCTTTTAATGAAGTCCACGTCATCCCAGTTCGGGGCATATATATTCACCAGCACCACTCTTCTCCCCTCCAGTCTGCCCCGTACCATCAGGTATCTGCCCCCCCTGTCTGCGGATATGCCCTCTGCCTCAAATTGCACGCGCTTGTTGATCATGATTGCCATCCCTCTGGACTTCGAGTCCAAGTCCGAGTGGAAGACCTGGCTAATCCAGCCCTTCCTTAGCCTGGTCTGGTCTGACACTTTCAGATGTGTCTCCTGCAACATAATTACGTCCGCCCTCAGGGCCCGCAAGTGCGCGAACACCCGCGCCCTCTTAACCGGCCCATTCAGTCCCTTGACGTTCCAGGTGATCAGCCTGGTCGGGGGGCACATCCCACCCCCCCCACCCCGCCGGTCAGCCATAGCCTTTCTCGGGCCGGCACCTGACCCGTGCGTCGCGCTATTCCTGGCCCACCCTTTGGCTGCCTCCACCCTCGACCTCCTTTCCAGTGCCTATTTCAAGCCCCTCTCCCGTCAGCAGAACAACCCCCCCCTCCCCTAACCCCATCCCCCGATACCCCCACCCCTGCCATCTACTGGCTGTAACTTCCCCCCCCATCTGGCTTCCTTGACTAGCCAATCTGCTAGCCCGGTGACTCAACACTCCGGCGCCTTCCTGTCCCATTCCCCTTGTTTCCCCGTCCTCCTCCCCACCCACTGGGGCAAGCCGGCTCCAGTGTCTTCCGCGAGCTGCACAAAAAGCACAAACCAGCCCAAACAGGAAAAAAAAAAGAAAAAAAAACACAGAAAAAAGAGAAAAAGCACATAAATGTCCATGAACAAAGGAAAGAGTCTCACATGTTCTGCTTGGCCCCTTTGGCCCAGCAAACCGTTGAGCAGCAGTCCAGGCACATTCGGCGTTCCTTCCCACAGAAATCCTCGGGCCCTAACTCGCGTCCTTGGGGCCTCCTTTCGGGACCAGCCCCAGGTCCCTCACAAAATCCATCGCTTCTTCGGGCTCGGAGAAGTAGTGGTGTTGACCCTGGTGCGTGACCCATAGCCGAGCTGGGAACAGCAGACCAAACTTCACGTGCTTCTTGAACAGCACCTCCTTGACATTCTTAAAGGCTGCTCGCCGCCGAGCCACCTCCTGGCTTAGGTCCTGATAAATGCGGAGAACACTGTTGTTCCACGTGCTGCTCCTGGCGCTCTTTGCCCACTGCAGCACCCGCTCCTTGTCCACGAACCTGTGGAACCTAATCACCATCGGGCGGGGGGGTCCGCCCGGCCGCCCCTGCCTTGCCTGCACTCTGTGTGCCTCCTCCAGCTCCAGCGGTCGTGGAAAGGCTTCGGCCCCCATCAGCTGCTTCAGCAGGTCTGCTACAAACGCTGCAGCATCAGCTCCCTCAGCCCCCTCCGGGAGGCCGACCATCCTCAGATTGTTCCTGCGGACTCTATTCTCCAGCTCCTCCACTCTGTCCAGCAGTCTTCTCTGCCGCTCTTTCAGGCCGTCCACTTCTAGCGCTGCAACCGTTTGCGCATCCGCCTGCTCCTCCACCGCCTCTCCCAGCTCCTTAACTTTAACATCCTGGGCGTCCAGCCTCTGGTTCAGCTGATCCACCGCTTTCTGGATTGGGTCCAAGCTGTCCCGCTTCAGCGCTTCAAAACTGGACTTCATTACCTGGAGCATGTTATCCAGCGCCAGCTGGATTGCTGAGTCCGGGGTCCGTGTGTCCGCCATCCTAGGTCCCAGGTAATTTTCTTCAGGTCCTTGTCTCTGTCCCTTTTTCTCCTTCTTCTGCCTTCTGGAATCCCGCTGTTCCATGTGCCGCAGCCCGCTCCTCAGCACCTTCGCTGCCGCCTTCCTTCGCCCAGCTCCTTAAATCTTACCTCCTGGGCATCTGAAGTGGGTCCAAGGTGTCCCTCCTCAGCAACTCCAAACGTTTTTCCTTTGTCCTGGAGGAAGGAAGGTCCGTGGGTCCGCCATCTTACCCTTCAGGTCAGCTTCCTCCTTGTCTCCGTCTCTCTCTCTCTCTTTCCTCCTCACCTGCTGGCCTCTCACACTTTCATCTGCTGCAGCCCGCTCTCCTCTTCTGTTCCCGGCAGCCTTTTTGCCGCCCCCGTGGTCCCGCTATCGCGGGGAATCAGTTGTTAAGTCCCGCCGGAGTGAGAGCCCGCCGAATGTGCGGCTCACTCGGACATCGCCGCCACCGGAAGTCCCTCTCTATTTCATTCCTGTCCATGTATTTGTCAAGATGCCCCTTAAATGTCACTATCGTCTCTGCTTCCATCACCACCTCTGGCAGCAAGTTCCAGGCACCCACTACCCTCTGTGTAAAAAAACTTGCCTCGTACATCTCCTCTAAACCTTGCCCCTCGCACCTTAAACCTCTGCCCCCTAGTAATTGACCCCTCTACCCTGGGAAAAAGCCTCTGACTATCCACTCTGTCTATGCCCCTCATAATTTTGTAGACCTCTTATCAGGTCGCACCTCAACCTCCGTCGTTCCAGTGAGAAAAAAACGAGTTTATTCAACTGCTCCTCATAGTTAATGCCCTCCATACCAGTCAACATCCTGGTAAATCTCTTCTGCACTCTCTCTAAAGCCTCCACATCCTTCTGGTAGTATGGTGACCAGAATTGAACACTATACTCCAAGTGTGGCCCAACTAAGGTTTCATACAGCTGCAACATGACTTGCCAATTCTTTTTCTCAATGCCCCGGCCAATGAAGGCAAGCATACCGTATGCCTTCTTGACTAACTTCTCCACCTGTGTTGCCCCTTTCAGTGACCTGTGGACCTGTACACCAAGATAGAACATAGATAGAACAGTACAGCACAGAACAGGCCCTTCGGCCCTCGATGTTGTGCCGAGCCATGATCACCCTACTCAAACCCACGTATCCACCCTATACCCGTAACCCAACAACGCTCCCCCTTAACCTTACTTTTTAAGGACACTACGGGCAATTTAGCATGGCCAATCCACCTAACCCGCGCGTCTTTGGACTGTGGGAGGAAACCGGAGCACCCGGAGGAAACCCACGCACACACTGGGAGGACGTGCAGACTCCGCACAGACAGTGACCCAGCCGGGAATCGAACCTGGGACCCTGGAGCTGTGAAGCATTTATGCTAACCACCATGCTACCGTGTTGATCTCTGACTATCCACACCCTTGAGGGTTCTACCATTCACTGTATATTTCCTACCTGCATTAGACCTTCCAAAATGCATTACCTCACATTTTAGAACATAGAACACTATTTGTCTGTTTTAAACTCCATCTGCCATCTCTCCGCCCAAGTCACCAAACGATCCAAATCCTGCTGTATCCTCTGACAGTCCTCATCGCTATCCACAATTCCACCAACCTTTGTGTCGTCTGCAAACTTACTAATCAGACCAGTTACATTTTCCTCCAAATCATTTGTAAATACTACGAACAACAAAGGTCCCAGCACTGATCCCTGCGGAACACCACTAGTCACAGCCCTCCAATTAGAAAAGCACCCTTCCATTGCTACTCTCTGCCTTCTATGACCTAGCCAATTCTGTATCCACCTTGCCAGCTCACCCCGATCCCGTGTGACTTCACCTTTTGTACCAGTCTACCATGAGAGACCTTGTCAAAGCCCTTACTTAAGTCCATATGGACAACATCCACTGCCATATCTGCATCATGATGTGGAGATGCCGGCGTTGGACTGGGGTGAGCACAGTAAGAAGTCTTACAACACCAGTTTAAAGTCCAACAGGTTTGTTTCAAACACGAGCTTTCGGAGCGCAGCTCCTTCCTCAGGTTCCTCACCTGAGGAAGGAGCTGCGCTCCGAAAGCTCGTGTTTGAAACAAACCTGTTGGACTTTAACCTGGTGTTGTAAGACTTCTTAATATACCTGCATCAATCATCTTTGTGACCTCTTTGAAAAACTATCAAGTTAGTGAGACACGACCTCCCCTTCACAAAACCATGCTGCTTCTCACTAATACATCCATTTGCTTCCAAATGGGAGTAGATCCTGTCTCGAAGAATTCTCTCCAGTAATTTCCCAACAACTGACGTAAGGCTCACCGGCCTGTAGTTCCCTGGATTATCCTTGCTACCCTTCTTAAACAAAGGAACAGCATTGGCTATTCTCCAGTCCTCCGGAACATCACCTGAAGACAGTGAGGATCCAAAGATTTCTGTCAAGGCTGTCAATTTCCTCTCTTGCCTCCTTCAGTATGCTGGGGTCGATCCCATCTGGCCCTGGGGACTTATCTACCTTAATATTTTTCAAGAGGCCCAACACCTCGTCTTTTAGGATCTCAATGTGACCCAATCTATCTACACACCCTTCTCCAGACTCAACATCAGCCAATTCCTTCTCTTTGGTGAATACTGATGCAAAGTATTCATTTAGTACCTCGCCCATTTCCTCTGGCTCCACACATATATTCCCTTGCCTATCCTTCAGTGGGCCAACCCTTTCCCTGGCTACGCTCTTGCTTTTTATGTATGTGTAAAAAGCCTTGGGATTTTCCTTAACCCTATTTGCCAATGAGTTTTCGTGACCTCTTCTAGCCCTCCTGACTCTTTGCTTCAGCTCCTTCCCTTTTTCCTTATATTCCACACAGGCTTTGTCTGTTCCCAGCCTTCTAGCCCTGACAAATGCCTCCTTTTTCTTTTTGATGAGGCCTACAATATCTCTCGTTATCCAATGTTCCCGAAATTTGCCGTATTTATCCTTCTTCCGCACAGGAACATGCCGGTACTGAATTCCTTTTAACTGATATTTGAAAGCCTCCCACATGTCAGATGTTGATTTACCCTCAAACATCCTCCCCCAATCTAGGTTCTTCAGTTCCAGCCTAACGTTGTTATAATTAGCCTTCCCCCAATTTAGCACATTCATCCTAAGACCACTCTTATCCTTGTCCACCAGCACTTTAAAACTTACTGAATTGTGGTCACTGTTCCCGAAATGCTCTCCGACTGAAACTTCTACCACCTGGCCGGGCTCATTCCCCATTACCCGCCAGCATGGCCTTCAGACCCTCCACTATCTCTTCCAACCCGATTGGGGGCCCCAGCCCTTCTACCAGCTCCCCGTCCACCTTTGGGAAAGTCAGCCCCTCCAGGATGCGCCTCATCCCCTCTGGCCCCGTAGGAGGTTCCGACCTGTACAGCCTACTGTAGAAATGCCTAAACGCCTTATTTACCCCTGCCGAATCCCCAACCAAGTTCCCATCCCCGTCAATTCCCTATTGTTCTAGCTGCCTCCCTCTTTCTGAGCTGCTGTGCAAGCATCTTGCTCGTAGATCGTAGATCCCTGGCCTTTCTGAGCTGTTCCACTGCCCTCCCTGTGGTTAACAAGCCGAACTCCGCCTGCAGCCTCCGCTGCTCCCTGAAAAGCCCTATCTGTGGAGTCTCCGCGTACCTCCTGTCGACTTCTAGAATCTCTTTCACCAGTCGGTCCGTCTCTGCCCTGTCCATCCTGTCCCTGTGAGCCCGGATCGAGATCGGCTCTCCTCTCGCCACTGCCTTCAGCGCTTCCCAGACCATCGCTGCTGAGACTTCCCCCATTTCATTTACCTGCAGGTAATTTTGTATGCATTTTCTCAGCCTTTAGCACACCGATTCGTCCACCAACAGCCCTACATCTAACCTCCAATGCAGGAGCTGATTATTATCTTTACTGAGGCCTTCGAACTTTTAAGATGTGCAACCACCCTTGACCTTTTGACTGGACCTCCCAACACCCTCACGTTCCACGTGACTATCCTAACTGGGGGGGTCTCTCACCCCGCTACTTATCCACCATCTTCAGTCCTTCACAACCTGCTAACCAGACTAATGTCCGCAGCCCTCCTCTCACCTCACCTCCGTTCAGTAGCTGACTGTAGTTAGCTAGGGTGACTATCCCCACCCAAGGCATTCTGTCCTCTCCCACCCAGTCACAGAAGAAAAAGAAAAACAGTGTAACCCACATAATTCAATAAAATAACATATAACCGTTGCAACAAAAAAAAACCAATCAAACCAAACAAAAACTTAAATTCTATAACAATGTGAAGTCCAGGGCGATTGCCTCCTCCACCAATGATCTCAGTGCGACCGCCATCTCCTTCCTCAATGTACCTCGCAAACTGCTTTTCCAGCTCCACAGCCATCACCTTGGTCATCTTTTCCACCCTAAGTAGTGCGGCCCCACCATGCGGTCCAGCATCCGCCATCTTGTCAGCGCTTTTACTGGTCCTCTCATTCGACGGCGAACCCGGGATTCATCCCTTCTTACCAGCTGCTTTTTAATGACTTAATATTTTTTCCTCTTTCCTTCAATCCCAAAATTAATAAATAATTAGAATGAACAACAAAAAAATTTCCAAAATCCAATAGAATCTCTCCCCCACCCCCCCAGGACCGGACATCAAACTTCTCAAACATCCATTTTCAGCGGGACCACCGATGTGCTCTACTCCCTCTTTACGTCACGTCCTGGATTCGGACCTGCCGCCTCAATTGCCTCGCCTCCAGCCAAGTTCCGCCTCCGCCGCTCGGTTCAGGCTCAATGCCTCCCGCTTCGGCTGCTGGACACCCCAGCAAGGCTCGTCACCAGCTCTAACCCTGCCCGACCCGGCGCCTGTTCCTCAGGCCCCAAAGACCGAAAAGACAACAGGGAAACCAGTGAAAATGTCCGAAATAGCAGGGGCAGGCGGGAGCCTCTTCTCGATGCGGTCGCTTTGCTCGCGAGCGCTACCGGAAGTCACTGTTACTCTCGGTCTCCTGTTGCCAAGCCAGTTCTTCATCCATCTAACTAGCACACCCCAAAATCCAAGCAACATTACCTTTTGTACCAGTTTGCCATGAGCGACCTTGTCAAATGCCTTACTAAAGTCCATGTAGATGACATCCACAGACTTTCATTCATCAATTAATTACCAATTGAGGTTATTCATGAAGGCCCCACCTTCTCAACCTTGCCCCTCACCTGAGCTGCGGTGATCCTCAGGTTAATGAACAAAGAACAATACAGCACAGGAACAGGCCCTTCGCCCTCCAAGCCTGCACCAGTGTCTTATCTAGACCAACTGCCTGTATCTTTCTATACCCCGGCTGTTCATGAACATAGAACATAGCACAGAACAGGCCCTTCGGCCCATGATCACCCTACTCAAACCCACGTATCCACCCTCTACCCGTTACCCAACAACCCCCCCCCCCCCCCCCCCCCCACCTCCCACCTTACTTTTAGGACACTATGGGCAATTTAGCATTGCCAATCCACCTAACCCGCACATCTTTGGACTGTGGGAGGAAACCGGAGCACCCGGAGGAAACCCACGCACACACGGGGAGGACGTGCAGACTCTGCATAGACAGTGACCCAGCCGGGAACCGAACCTGGAACCCTGGAGCTGTGAAGCATTTATGCTAACCACCATGCTACCGTGCTGCCCACTGATCATGTGCCTATCCAGATCAGTCTTAAGAGTCACGAACATATCTGCCTCAGCCACCTCACTTGGCAGTGCATCACCATCCTTTGTGTAAAAAAAAAACATCCCCCGCACATCTCCACTGAATCTTTTCCCCTATCACTCTTGTACCCCCTTGTAATTGTCATTTTTGCCCTGGTAAAAGGCCTCCCAAATGTTCATCCCATCTATACCCATAATAATATTATAGACTTCTATCAAGTCGCCCCTCAGCCTCCGTCTCTCTAGGGAGAATAATCCCAGTTTATTCAATCTCTCCTCATAGCTAATATGAGAGTACCAGGCAACATCCTGGTCATCCTTTTTTGTACTCTCTCCAAAGCCTCCACGTCCTTCTGGTAGTGCGGTGACCAAAATTGGATACAGTATTCCAAATGTGGCCTAACCAACGTTCTATATAATTGTTACGTAATTTTGGAGCTTTAATATTCGATACCCAGTCCTATCAAGGCAAGCATGCCACATGCTTTCTTTACCACCATTTTCACCTGTGCTGCCACTTTTAAGGATCTGTGGACCTGCACGCCCATCACCCCCTCTCTCTCTCCCTCTCTCTCAACCTCCCCTCTCTCCACCACCCCCCTCTCTCTCCCACTCTCTCCACCCCCATTCTCTGTACACCTCTCTCTCCACCACCCCCCTCTCTCACCCCATCTCTCTCACCCCATCTCTCTCTCTCTCTTCACCACCTCCTTCTCTCTCTCCAACCCTCCCTCTCTCTACCACCCCCTTCTCTCTCTCCACCCCCCTCTCTCTCTGCGTCCACCCCTCTCTCGCTCTCCACCACCCCCTTCTTTCTCTCCATCCCTCTCTTTCTCTACGAACCCTCTCTCTCTTCTCTCTGTCTCTATGCTCTTGATGGTTCTGCCATTTATTTTATAGCTCCCACCTGAATTGGATCTACCAAAATGCATCACCTCTCATTTGTCCGGGTAAAATTCCATCTGCCATTTCTCTGCCTAATTTTGCAACCTATCTATATCCTGTTGTAATCTCTGACAATCTTCATCACTATCCGCAACTCATGCAATCTTCATATCATTCGTAAACTCGCTGATCAGACCCGCGACGTTTCCTTCCAAGTCATTTATATGGAGTTTGCACATTCTCCGTGTTAGCATTTATATGGCAGAGGTCCCATTACTGATCCCTGCAGAACACCACTAGTTACGTACCTCCATTCGGAAAAACATTGCTTCCCTCTGTCTTCTATGGCCAAGCCAGTTCTGAATCCATCCAGCTCGTTCACCTCTAACCCCATGTGATTTAATATTTTGCACCAGCCTGCCATGATTTACCGTATCAAATGTTTTACTAAAGTGCATGTAGACAACATCCACAGCCCTTCACTCGTCAGTCATTTTTGTCACCACAAAAAATTCTATTATATTAGTGAGACGTGACCTTCCTCATACAAAACTATGTTGGCTATCGCTAATAAGACCATTCACTACCAAACGTGCATAGATCCTATCTCTGAGAATCTTTTCCAATAATTTTACTATTACTGACGTCAAGCTCAGGCCTATAATTACCTGGATTATACCTCCTTAAATAACGGTACAACATTGGCTATCCTCCAATCCTCTGGGATCTCATCTGTGGCCAATGAGGACACAAAGGTTTCTGTCAGAGCCCAGCGATTTCATCTCTTGTCTCCCAAGGGCCAGATGCCATCTATCCCAGATTGCTTAAATCTGGGATAGATGGCATCTGGCCCTGGGGATTTGTCTACCTTAATGCTTTTTAACACATCTTTTAAAAAAAAATAAAAATTTTAGAGTACCCAATTCATTTTTTTTCTAATTAAGGGGCAATTGAGCATAATCAATCCACCTACCCTGCACATCTTTGGGTTGTGGGGGCGAAACCCATGCAAACACGGAGAATGTGCAAACTCCACACGGACAGTGACCCAGAGCCAGGATCGAACCTGGCACCTCGGCGCCGTGAGGCAGCAATGCTAACCACTGCGTCACCGTACTGCCGCTTTTTAACACACCTAACATTCCCTCCTAATAACCTCCCTCGTAATGGGCAGCATGGTAGCACAGTCGTTAACACAGTTGCTTCACAGCTCCAGGTTCCCAGGTTCTATTCCTGGTTTGGGTCACTGTCTGTGCGGAGTCTGCATGTTCTCCCCATGTCTGCGTGGGTTTCCTCTGGGTGCTCCGGTTTCTTCGCACAGTCCAAAGATGTGCAGGTTAGGTGGATTGGCTATGCTAAATTGCCCTTTGTGTCCAAAAAGGTTAAGTGGGGTTACGGGATAGGGCGGAGGTGTCAGGATAGGGTGGCGGTGTGGGCTTCGGTATGGTGCTCTTTCTAAGGGCCGGTGCAGACTCAATGGGCTGTAAATTCTATAAAATCACTACCAGTCAGCTCCCGCCTTTAAAGGGGAAAGCAGGCTATGGTCATCTGGGACTAGGGCAACTTTACCTTTTTTTTACCTTATGACATTCAAAAATATAGTGAGAAACTTAAGCCTCAGTACAGATTCTTGGAGGACACCAATTATCACATCCTGTCATTCTGAGTAAACGCGTCTTCCCAGACTCTCTTCTACATTCTAACCACTTCCTGCCCATGTCAAAACGTTGACTGTCTATGCACTTGTCATTTTTCGTTACAGTTTCTATGTGTGTCTTTTTTGAATGCCTTCTGGAAGTCTATATAAATCACATTCATAGACTACGTGCCAATTTGCTGTTGAATTTATTCGCTATTTTGAAGTAGATAAATCCAGTTTAAGAACAAAGTGTAGTGATTGCATCACTGTATGTACACATGGGGTTAATATAAATACACCACAACTAAATAACCACTGGAGGGAGCACTAGAGATGTATATAATAGACAAAACAGGAAGTCAAGGGGCACTCTTCACAAGGACAGCAGCTCGTGAGCAGACACAGACAGCTGAGCACAGTATATAATCTTGATGTAACGTCTAGTATGAGCTCTGGCGAGAGAACAATCTTACAAATAAAGCATTTTCTTCAACTGCAAGACTACGAGCTTTATTCAGACATAAGGAATAATACATGGTACCAGGAGACTTAAGATTACACAAGATGCAGACAAAGAAACATCGAAAACAGAAGAAACCCAGACATTTGACGTGGGGAGACTTCGCTGAGTTGATGAAACTCGGAACTCCACCACAGCTGAAAACGACCGGTAATTTAAGTCATAATTGGAAAATTTTGAAACAAACGTTTGAACTATATATCGTAGCTAATGATTTGAGCACCGCCTCAGAAGAAACATAAATAGCATTGCTACTAGCAGGACATGAAGCTAGAGAAATCTATTCGTTACTTTCGTTACTTGAAAGGTGAAGACAACACCAAATTAGAAGTAATACTCAAAACATTTGAAGATCACTAACACCAGTAACAATGCTGCTTTAAGACATTCAATGCTCGGAGACCAAATTGCACAGAGAATGAGTGATGCGAAACTCAAACAATCATCATAAAAGAAAGGTTTAATGCTGGAAATTGCGATTGAAAAGTGCAGATTGCAAGAAAACAATAACATTAAGTCTTTATCAAGAAAGAATGCCGAAAAAACTCTTCTCCATGTGTCTAAAGAAGTTAAAATGGCGTCTGAGCACATTTTAAACTGCCCGGGGGAAAAAGGATGCAAATCTGGGTCTGCGCATGCGCAAGAAGCCACAGCCGCGCATGTGCAGTTGAAAAAAGATGTTTTGGATGCAAATCGTTGCATGCGCAGTCAGAAGAAGCTCAAACACCGTTCGCAGATGGATCTGTGCATGCGCAGTTGAACAAAAAGCACACTGTTCAAAGATGGATCTGCTGTGCATGCACAGTTTACGAAAGAGCGCACAGTAAAGGAAAATCAATTTGTGCATGGGCAATCGATTCCTACCCTTTATGTCACGAGCGTAATGATGTTAGAAGACTCAGACCATGCTAACTTAAAGGGGAAATGCCTGAAAATCACAAACAAGACTCTTGAAGGCACAAAACTAAAAAATTCAACCTCAAAAGGTGCAAAATTGCCAGAACTTCTACCAGCAGTTGAAAATAACGTTTGCAGCACCCTGCAACAAGCAGTTTGCACCACCCAAAGTAAAGAGCACAATAACAAATCCAAAACAAAAAAAGATGATTTGTTTATCGAACAATACCACTCGGACATGGCTGAGTTATTCGGATATGCTAATCATAGCAGCAGCGACACGGTTGAAAAGCTCAACACTACTCTACTCATGATAGATGAATCCAATACCATGATGCAATGGCAGATCGTCGATACATTGGATGACAGCAACCTGTCAAATACCCAAGAAAAAAACAACGCCACACAGCGAGTACTGACCGACTCCATTGAGAGAGCACAGATCGGCTCCACAGATAGAATACTGCACGACTCCACACAGAGAGCGATGGAAGACTCCACAGAGAGAGCGACGCAAGCCTCCACAGAGAGCTCGTTGACAGACTAACGAATGGAAGCAATTAAAGACTCCAGAGCACCAACCAAACATGAACAAGACCATGAAGGTCCATCCACCTTATCTGAACAACCAGAAGCAGACTATGAAATTCTACCAAGCTCACGAGAACAACAAAGACAATGCAAGTGTACCCAGCACATATGAACAACAAGAAGACGGTGCATGTCCAACCATTATGTACGAATAGTGTCACAGTGATCACAGTTAGCATACACTTTAAAAAAAAATTTACAATGCCCAATTCATTTTTTCCGATTAAGGGGTAATTTAGTGTGGCCAATCTACCTAGCTGCACATCTTTGGGTTGTGGGGGCGAAACCCACGCAAACACGGGGAGAATATGCAAACCCCATACAGACAGTGACCCAGAGCCGGGATCGAACCTGGGACCTCGGTGCCATGAGGCAACAGGGCTAACTCAACGCAGTTAGCATACACGCTGTGCAAGATCACGGCGAGACTGACCGATCTCAGCTCGTCCGTACAGAAGCACTCAACAATCAAGGTAAAACTACTCTAGTCCAGTGAGACTGCATCAATAAAAACCTCATCCTCTCTTGACATCCCACAAGAAAATGAAATCTTGAAGATCTTGACTCCAGAAGAGGAACACCAAGAAACCAAAGATGATTCAAATTAAACAGAAATGACTCCAGAAGAGAGGAGCACCAAGAGATCACGGATGAAGCAGATCAACAGGAAATGACTCCAGAAGAGGAGCACCAAGAAAGCAAAGAGGAATCAAATCCACCACAAATGACTGATGTCACCAAGATCAATGCATCATCAGATCATTCTCACAATCCTCAAGAAGAAAAGCTCAATGAAACATCAGATACCACAAAGGACACAACTTTAAGAATTACTCAAATTATCCACACGGAACAGTCATTGAGCGCAACAAGAGCAACAAAAATCACAAGAAGCACAACAGAAACAAGAACAACACCAACAATAAAAACAACAAGAATCGCAAGCACAGCAACAAAAACTACAAGCACAACAAGAAGCATAATAACGACTTGACAGCAACAACAAGCACAACAAAAACAACAAGAAGAACAACGAAAACAACAAAGACAGAAACAACAACAATGAAACAACGACCTGTACAACATGGTACAACTCTGCACATGAAGGGCAATACAAACAGCACACTCCAAAACATTGACACGAGTACAAACATACTATGGCATGACAACGAATCTCACAAATTCACATTTGCTCCAGAACAAACAAGAACACCATCTTTCAAGGCAGATGACACACTAAATCGATACCACAAGCACAGAAAAAAGTCCACGTCAGTCAACATTAGTGGTTCAACCATTCAAACACCTCGTGATGACTTGTCGGTTACTTAAACACAAGAACACTGACAACATTCACAAAGAAATTACAATATCAACATCACCACAGTTGCTCGTTATGCTTTTACTTAATTGCTCTGTTTTAATAAGCTTTGCTCTAGAGTCGGCAGGTATCTTTCTGATACCACCACGAGGTTCAAAGCCAAGTGCTGATCAATAACTCAATACACCAGTTAGTAAGTTTGAAATCAATACACATTTATTATACACAGTCAATCAATACTCATGCATAAAACTCTACTTACTAAACTATCACTATTACTAAAAGCCTGTACTTAGCTTCAAATGGCCCACCAGGTCAGAGGAACAATGACCTTTGTCCGTTTCTGATTCTGTCGGCTTCGAGCTGGTACGGAATAGTAGCTAGGAGCGCCTATCTCGTAGCGTGCGTTGATCTGAGACTTACTTGGTTGATGCAGCTGCTAGGCAGGTCTCTCCTCGTTGAGAGTCAAGGCCTAGAAGAATGAACTGAACTTGGGTACGCTATCTTATAGGTCCCAGGGGCTTTGCCCTCTTTTTGGCGGGCCCCGGACTTGATCCCAATTAATTGGACCAGGTCTCAATCGTTCTCATCGATTTGTTTCAAATACTGGAGTTGTTTCCTGATCGTTGGGCGGGCCCCAGGTGTTCGTTGGCCTGCCTTTGTCCGAGCTCCCACTAGCACCGGGGAGTCTGTCTTGGTCCCGATTGTTTCAATGTTTCTGGAGATCGCTCATTAGTATGTAAATGGCTAGTGGTTTCGGTCTTGTCTGGGTTCTGCAAACCTTAATACACAGGAAACCTGGCACCTGCTTGTTTTCCCTGTGGCTGGCAATTTTCCCTATACTCCTTGCGGGCATCCATTTTGGAATCGGGACATGGCCACCCCAGGTGGCTACACCACTTCAACAACAGAAAAAAACCCTCAACCGAACAAATTCAAACAGCATGGACTCATAATTTTTTTTAAATTAAGATTGAACTCATAAATATTAATTGGCTTTGTATAATCATCAATATCATCACAACTTGTATATATCATTTATCTTCATGTTTTGTACAATTTTCTTTAACAACGTACAGAAAATATGTAAAAAGAGAAAAAGGGGATGTAGTGATATGCATCGCTGTATATACACAAGGGGTTAATGTAAATACACCACAACTAAGTAACCACTAGAGGGGGCTCCAGAAATGTATATAATAGACAAAACAGGAAGTCAAGGGCCACTCTTGACAAGGACTGCAGCTCGTGAGCAGACACAGACAGCTCAGCACAGTATATAATCTTGATGTAACGTCTCGTATGAGCTCAGGAGAGAGAACAAACTTACAAATAAAGCATCTTCTTCAACTGCAAGACTACAAGCTTTATTCTGACATAAGGAATAATACAGAAAGTTCCCATGAAGCTCTGTGGATACCACCACAGAATCCTTTGGATCCATTTTAAAGCAGACCTTATGGTCTCATCTGAAAGACTGTACCTCTAGTGCAATACTTCTTCAAGTTTTGGAATGCCAGCCTAGATTATGTGCTGAAGTACCTGAAGTGCAGCTTCAACCTACAGCCTCCCGACTGAGGTGAGAATGTTGTACCCTGAGCCACTGGCCCTTAATCTCAGGAACCGTCCACCCAACAGAGTTATGAGTTTCTTTGTGAACCTGTCATTTGCCCAATGTTATTCAGTATCTGAAAGTGTTCATGGAAAATTCTATCCTGTCTTAATAAACAATTTGACAAGACTTAACTTGTATTATTTTGTTAATTTCAGGGGAAGGCAATGTGTTCGTCTGGGGTTATGGAATTCTAGGAAAAGGCTGTAATCTTTCTGAATCCAAAGTGCCGGAGATGATCCTACCAACGCTGTTCGGCTGGTCTGAGTTCACACCCCAGGTTCAGGTTAACCGTATTCGTTGTGGCCTCAACAATTTTGCTGCCATCACCAGTAAGTGTCTTATGAAATACTTTAGCAGCTGCTGAAGGAACACTGTTAGTTTCAGAAGGTTTGTTTTTGTTTTGTATCATCTCTTTACTGCTCCTAGACCCCTGTGTCATGTTATTGTTATGTAATGGCACTTCAGACGGCGGCAAGACATTCACAGCTTCATTAGGAGCAAAATCTATTTATTGATAAAGAGAAAAGATGTATAGGGGTTTGCAGCCCGAGGCTGCCTTGGAGCAGCAGCTGCTCCGGTCCTTGCGTGCTTACTATACGGCTTCCAGATGTATTCTTCCCAGGAGAGGACTCCACCCTTTGGGGTGATCACTGACTCTTGGTCCCCATTGGTCTCTCAAGCTAGGTGACACTCTTCTGTTGTGCTGTTGTGCCGAGACAGATACCACAATAACTAGTTATCATCCTTTAATTTCTCTCCTGCCAAGGGGAAGTAAATTTAGGACTGAGCTTAGGAGGAACTGCTTCACCCAAAGGGTTGTGAATCTATGGAATTCCCTGCCCAGTGAAGCAGTTGAGGCTCCTTCATTAAATGTTTTCAAGATAAAGATAGTTTTTTGGAGAATAAAGGAATAAAAGGATATAATGTTCGGGCTGGAAAGTGGAGCCGAGTCCACAAAAGATCAGCCATGAACGGCGGAGCAGACTCGAAGGGCCAGATGGCCCACTCCAGGTCTTATGTTCTTATTCTGTCCCTCCAAATTTCCACCCCAATTCTTCAGTGCTCTTCTGCTGCCCAGGGTTGACCCTCTCTTAGATAATGCTACAATTTCTCTTAGCATCCTTTGAAGGACCATTGAGGAACTCAGTGCTGCCTTATCAACAGTGCCCCAAATGCCACAACTCTTGCCAACCTTCCCCTGCCCAATGTGCCCACTGAGAATAATTTTGCAACCTATTCCTGCCCAATTTACTCCTCTGAGCTCTGATCCTGCAGCCATTAACTGGTCAGCTTGGGAGAGTAGCATTGCAGGCTAAGGAGAATATTATAGTTGTACTGCAGGAGGATACCTTGGAGGACTCATGTAATGAGGCAATCTGTCTAGAGCTCAGGAACAGGAGGGGGCAATCACAAGGTTGGGTGTTTATTTCAGGCCAACAACTGATAGCGAGAGATAAAGGAGCAGATAGGTAGAGAGATTTTGGATAGGTGCAAAAGTAACATGGATGTTGTGGTAGGGGATTTTAATTTCCCCTATATTAGAACATAGAACATTACTGCACATAGCAGGCCCTTCAGCCTACGATGTTGTGCCGACCATTTATCCTAATCTAAGATCAACCTAACCTACACCCCTACAATTTACTGCTGTCCATGTGAAACCATGGTAAGAAGTCTTACAACACTAGGTTAAAGTCCGACAAGTTTGTTTTGAGTCACTAGCTTTCGGAGCACTGCTCCTTCCTCAGGTGAAATCCATGTAATGGCCACAACATCGTAGTTCCACGTACTGATCCATGCTCTTAAGTTCATCTCTCTTATTCTTGACACTCCTTGCATTGAAACAGACACACTTTAACCCATTCCACGGAGTGCAATTTTGCTCTATCATAGAGTCATAGATGTCTACAGCATGGAAACAGGCCCTTTGTCCCAGCTTGTCCATGCCGTCCAGTTTCTATCACTAAGCGAGTCCCACTTGCCTGCATTTGGCCCATATCCCTATAGATTCCTGTATCTCTGGGAAAAGATGTTGACTATCTACCTCAGGAAGGAGCAGCGCTCCGAAAGCTCGTGTTTGAAACAAACCTGTTGGACTTTAACCTGGTGTTGTAAGACTTCTTACTGTGCTTACCCCAGTCCAACGCCGGCATCTCCACATCATACCTTATCTATGCCCCTTATTATTTTATATACCTCTAAAAAATCACCCCTAAGCTTCCTACGCTCTGGGGAAAAAACTGTCAAACTATCAACTGTCTATCCTTCCTCACAGGCCAAACTACTTTAAACCCTCCCGAAGAGCTCTAGCAAACCTCTTGCCTTGGATTTTAGTACCCCTCCAGTTTTTGTGCAACCCGTCCTTCATGAATAGGTTGCACCTTCCTCAGAAGGTGCCTCAATGATCTACATATCTGAAGCCTTCCCTCCTGCACCAACCATTTAGCCACGTGTTCAGCTGCACTCGCTCTTTGTTCCTTGCCTCACTTGCATGTTGTACCAGTAGCAATCCTGAGATTACTACTCTGCTCGTCCTGCTCTTTAGCTTCTAACCCAACTCCCTAAAATCATCTTTTAGATCCTGATCCCTTTTCTTAGCTAGGCCGTTGGTGCCTATATGCACCAAGACTTCTGGTTGCTCCCCCTTAAGAATCCTGTCGACTTGAGCCAAGACATCCCTGACCCTGGTATCCGGGAGGCAACATACCTTCCGGGAGTCTCGTTCGCAACCACAGAATCTTCTATTCATTCCCCTAACCATTGAGTCTCCCATCACTATCGCTTTTCTATTCTCCTCCCTTCCCTTCTGAGCCACAGAGCCAGGCTCAGTGCCAGAGACCTGGCTGCCAAGGCTTTCTCTTGGTAGCTCCCCCGCCCCCCAACAGCATCCACACCTGTATACTTGTTTTGAAGGGGAACGGCCACGGGGGATCCTTGCACTGTCTGCCCGTTCCCTTTCCTTCCCCTGACTGTAACCCAGCTACTCATGTCCGAAACCTCCTTGTAACTCCTCTCCATCACCCCCTCTGCCTGCCGGATGATCCAAAGTTGCTCCTGCTCCAGTTCCCTAACACCGTCTCTGAGGAGCTGAAGTTGGGTGCACTTTCCTCATGTGTAGTCAGTGGGGACACTAGTGTCCCTTCCCACCCACATCCTACAGGAGGCGCATGCAACTGCCCCAGCTTCCATCCCTCTGATCTAAATTCCCAAAAAGATTAAAAAGGGGGGAAAAAACATTTTTTTTAAACATAAACTCCCGTTAGACCCTTCACAAAATATATACTGCTGCTACTCTCAAGTGAACCCTGTAAAATTGGTGATTCTGCTGAATGATACAAATATAGCTTGCTGCGCCCTAATAACATGAGAAAAAAAAAAACGCTTACCATGCAGAATGTAGCTGAGATTCTGCCCTGTTAACCACGTGTGGGAAGTGTGTCCAGCTGCAGCTCTTGTTAGACCGCATGACGGCTCTGGAGCTGCGGATGGACTCACTTTGGAGCATTCGCGATGCTGAGGAGGTCGTGGATAGCATGTTTAGCGAATTGGTCACACCACAGATTAGGATTGCTGAGGGAGAACGGGAATGGGTGACCAAAAGGCAGAGAAAGAGCAGGAAGGCAGTGCAAGGTGTCCCCTGCGGTCATCTCCCTCCAAAACAGGTATACCGTTTTGGATACGGTTGGGGGAGATGACTCACCAGGGGAAGGCAGCAGTAGCAAGGTTCATGGCACCGTGGCTGGCTCTGCTGTACAGAAGGGTGGAAAAAAGAGTGGAAAGGCTATAGACATGGGGGATTCAATTGTAAGGGGAGTAGATAGGCGGTTCTGTGGTCGAAAACGAGACTACTGAATGGTATGTTGCCTCTCAGGTGCACGGTCAGGGATGTCTCGGAAGAGGGAGAGTGAACTGCCAGTTGTCGTAGTGCATATAGGCACCAATGATATAGGTATAAAATGGGATGAGGTCCTACAAGCAGAATTTAGGAAGTTAGGAGCCAAGTTTAAAAAGTCGGACCTCCGAGGTAGTAACCTCAGGATTGCTACCAGTGCCACGTGGTAGTCAGAGTCGAAATGAAAGAATAGGCAGGATGAAGGGCAGCACGGTAGCATTGTGGATAGCACAATCGCTTCACAACTCCAGGGTCCCAGGTTCGATTCCGGCTTGGGTCACTGTCTGTGCGGAGTATGCACATCCTCCCCGTGTGTGCGTGGGTTTCCTCCGGGTGCTCCGGTTTCCTCCCACAGTCCAAAGATGTGCAGGTTAGGTGGATTGGCCATGATAAATTGCCCTTAGTGTCCAAAATTCCCCTTAGTGTTGGGTGGGGTTACTGCGTTGTGGGGATAGGGTGGAGTTGTTGACCTTGGGTAGGGTGCTCTTTCCAAGAGCCGGTGCAGACTCGATCGGCTGAATAGCCTCCTTCTGCACTGTAAATTCTATGAATGCGTGGCTTGAGAGATGGTGCAGGAGGGAGGGGTTCTGATTTTTGGGACATTGGGACCGATTTTGGGGAGGTGGGTCTACTACAAATTGGACGGTCTACACCTGGGCTGGACTGGAACCAATGTCCTTGGGGGTGCTTTTGCTAACGCTGTTGGGGAGGGTTTAAACCAATGTGGCAGGGGGATGGGAACCAAATGAGGAGGTTCGTGACAGTAAGGAGGTAGTAACTAAATCCTGTAAGGAACTAGATCATGAAGTCAGCGTGACTAGGGGAAGAGTAGACAGGGAACAGATGATAAATGCAAAGGGACTGGTGGTCTGAGGAGCATTTTTTTAATGCAAGAAGTGTGGTAGGTAAGGCTTAGAACTTAGAGCTTGGATTAGTACCTGGGAGTATGTTGTTATTGCTATTACTAAGACTTAGTTGAGGGAAGGGCATCATTGGCAACTAATGTCCCAGGATATTGATGCTTCAGGTGGGATAGAGAGGGGGGTAAAAGGAGTGGAGGAGTTGCATTATTGGTCAGAGAGGATATCACAGCTGTGCTGAAGGAGGGCACTGTGGAGGATTCGAGCAGTGAGGCGATATGGGCAGAACTCATGAATAGGAAGGGTGCGGTAACAATGTTGGGGTGTTTGCTAGAGCTGTTGGGGAGGGTTTAAACTAATATGGCAGGGGGATGGGAACCGATGCAGGAAGTCGGAAGGTAGTGAAACAGGGACAAAAACAAAAGGTAGTAAGGGGGAAAGTGTATGGCAGAGACGCCATAGTCAAAAATCAAAAAGGGCGACAGTACAAGGTACGGTGACTGAGGGGAGCTCAGTGAATAGGCCCAGTCATACTAAAAGGAATAAAACAGGAAGTAAAAACATAAATGGTAAGCGATGTGGTAGGTTATTACATGAAGATATGGGTTCAACGACAAGGAAAATTAGGCGAAAAGTTAAGAGGAAATATAACTTAGGAGAGGTTATTGATCGAGGTGTTAAGATTCAAAACAGAGGTTTAAAGCCAGCAGAAGTATACTTTACCTGAATGCTCGTAGTATTCGGAATAAGGTAAATGAGGGTGCAAATCATCGTGAATGACTATGATTTAGTGACCATTACTGAAACATGGTTAAAGGATGGTCACGACTGGGAGTTAAATATCCGAGGGTATCAAACTATTCAGAAGGACAGAGTGGATGGTAAGGGAGGTGGTGTAGCTCTGTTATTTAAGGATGACATCCGGGCAATAGTAAGGGATGACATCGGTGCTATGGAGGATAAGGTTGAATCCATTTGGGTGGAAATCAGGAATAGTAAGGCGAAAAAGTCACTGATAGGAGTAGTCTATACGCCACCAAATAGTAACATTATCGTGGGCCAGGTAATAAACAAAGAAATAACTGACGCATGTAGAAATGGGACAGCAGTTATCATGGGGGATTTTAATCTGCATGTCGATTTGTTTAACCAGGTCGATCAAGGCAGCCTTGAGGAGAATTTTATAGAATCTATCCGTGATAGTTTCCTAGAACAGTATGTAATGGAACCTACGAGGGAACAAGCAGTCCTAGATCTGGTCCTGTGTAATGAGACAGGATTGATTAATGATCTCATAGTTAGGGATCCTCTCGGAAGGAGCGATCACAATATGGTGGAATTTAAAATACAGATGGAGGGTGAGAAGGTAAAATCAAACACTGGTGTTTTGTGCTTAAACAAAGAAGATTACAATGGGATGTGAGAAGAGCTAACTAAGATAGACTGGGAGCAAACACTTTATGGTGGAACAGTTGAGGAACAGTGGAGAATCTTCCAAGCGATTTTTCACAGTGCTCAGCGAAGGTTTATACCAACAAAAAGGAACGATAGTAGAAAGAGGGAAAATCGACCGTGGATATCTGGGGAAATGAGGGAGAGTATCAAATTGAAGGAAAAAGCATACTAAGTGGCAAAGATTAGCGGGAGACTAGAGGACTGGGAAATCTTTAGGGGGCAACAGAAAGCTACCAAAAAAGCTATAAAAAAGATTATGAAAGTAAATTTGCACAGAATATAAAAACAGATAGTAAAAGTTTCTACAAATACATAAAACAAAAAAAGAGTGGCTGACGTAAATATTGGTCCTTCAGAGGATGAGAAGGGAGATTTAATAATGGGAGATGAGGAAATGGCTGAGGAACTGAACATGTTTTTTGGGTCGGTCTTCACAGTGGAAGACATAAATAACATGCCAGCGACTGATAGAAATGAGGCTATGACAGGTGAGGACCTTGAGATGATTGCTATCACGAAGGAGGTAGTGATGGGCAAAGTAATGGGGTTAAAGTCTCCTGGCCCTGATGGAATGCATCCCAGAGTGCTAAAAGAGATGGCTAGGGAAATTGAAAATTTGCCAAAATTCACTAGACTCTGGGCTGGTCCTAGCGGATTGGAAATGAGCAAACGTGGCACCACTGTTTAAAAAAGGAGGTAGTCAGAATGCGGGTAATTATAGGCCAGTGAGCTTAACTTTGGTACTAGGGAAGATGCTGGAATCTATCATCAAGGAAGAAATAGCGAGACATTTCGATGGAAATTGTCCCATTGGGCAGACGCAGCATGGGTTCGTAAAGGGCAGGTCATGCCTAACTAATTTAGTGGAATTGTTTGAGGACATTACCAGTGCGGTAGATAACGGGAGCCAATGGATGTGGTATATCTGGATTTCCAGAAAGCCTTTGACAAGGTGCCACACAAAAGGTTGCTGCATAAGATAAAGATGTACGGCATTAAGGGTAAAGTAGTAGCATGGATAGAGGATTGGTTAATTAATAAAAAGCAAAGAGTGGGGATTAATGGGTGTTTCTCTGGTTGGCAGTCAGTAGCTAGTGGTGTCCCTCAGGGATCAGTGTTGGGCCCACAATTGTTCACAATTTACATAGATGATTTGGAGTTGGGGACCAAGGGCAATGTGTCCAAGTTTGCAGACAACACTAAGATGAGTGGTAAAGCAAAAAGCGCAGAGGATACCGGAAGTCTGCAGAGGGATTTGGATAGGTTTAGTGAATGGGCTAGGGTCTGGCAGATGGAATACAGTGTTGACAAATGTGAGGTTATCCATTTTGGTAGGAATAACAGCAAGCGGGATTATTATTTAAATGATAAAATATTAAAACATGCTTCTCTGCAGAGAGACTTGGGTGTGCCAGTACATGAGTCGCATAAAGTTGGTTTGCAGGTGCAACAGGTGATTAAGAAGGCAAATGGAATTTTGTCCTTCATTGCTAGAGGGATGGAGTTTAAGACTAGGGAGGTTATGCTGCAATTGTATAAGGTGTTAGTGTGGCTACACCTGGAGTATTGTGTTCAGTTTTGGTTTCCATACCTGAGAAAGGATGCACTGGCGCTAAAGGGTGTGCAGAGGAGATTCACTAGGTTAATCCCAGAGTTGAAGGGGTTGGATTACGAAGAGAGGTTGAGTTGACTGGGACTGTACTCGTTTGAATTTAGAAGGATGAGGGGGTCTTATAGAAACATATAAAATTATGAAGGGAATAGATAGGATAGATGCAGGCAGGTTGTTTCCACTGGCGGGTGAAAGCAGAACTAGGGGACATAGCCTCAAAATAAGAGGAAGTAGATTTAGGACTGATTTTAGGAGGAACCTCTTCACCCAAAGGGTTGTGAATCTATGGAATTCATTGCCCAGTGAAGCAGTTGAGGTTTCTTCATTAAATGTTTTTATGATAGGGATAGATAGAGTTTTGAAGAATAAAGGGATTAAGGGCTATGGTGTTCAGGCCTGAAAGTGGAGCTGAGTCCACAAAAGATCAGCCATGATCTCATTGAATGGCGGGGCAGGCTCAAGGGCCATATGGCCTACACCTGCTCCTAGTTCTTATGTTCTTAAGTACTCCAGACCTCCCAACAGCGAGCGTGAGATAGAGGTACAAATATGTAAACAGATTATGGAAAGATGTCGGAGCAACTGGGTGGTGGTGATGGGAGATTTTTATTTTCCCAATATTGACTGGGATGCACTTAGTGTCAAAGGTCTAGATGGAGCAGAATTTGTAAGGAGCATCCAGGAGGGTTTTCTAGAGCAATTAGCTGGTTTAGCACAATGGGCTAAATCGCTGGCTTTTAAAAAGCAGACCAAGGCAGGCCAGCAGCACGGTTCAATTCCCGTACCAGCCTCCCCGAATAGGTGCCGGAATGTGGCGACTAGGGGCTTTTCACAGTAACTTCATTTGAAGCCTACTCGTGACAATAAGCGATTTTCATTTTCATTTCATTTCATGGGAACCTAAATTGTAGTCCCAGTGTACAAGATGTTGAGAGTAGTGAGGTCAGGGATAGGGTTAAAAGTTCAAAAGAGGGCACCGGCAAGCAGGACGCTGGTTTGAAGTGTGTCTACTTCAACGCCAGGAGCATCCGGAATAAGGTGGGTGAGCTTGCAGCATGGGCTGGTACCTGGGATCTCGATGTTGTGGCGATTTCGGAGACATGGGTAGAGCAGCGACAGGAATGGTTGTTGCAGGTTCCAGGATTTAGATGTTTCAGTAAAAACAGAGAAGATGGTAAAAGATGTAGATTTAGATGGCATTGTTAATCAAGGAAAGTATTACGGCGGTAGAAAGGACGCTTGAGGATTCGTCTACTGAGGCAGTATGGGCCGAGGTTAGGAACAGTAGAGGAGAGGTCACCCTGTTGGGAGTTGTCTATAGACCTCCGAATAGTTCCAGAGATGTAGAGGAAAGGATTGCAAAGATGATTCTTGACAGGAGCGAGAGTAACAGGGTAGTTGTTACGGGGGACTTTAACTTTCCAAATATTGTTGGGTTACGGGTATAGGGTGGATACGTGGGTTTGAATAGGGTGATCATGGCTCGGCACAACATCGAGGGCCGAAGGGCCTGTTCTGTGCTGTACTGTTCTATGTTCTATGTTCTAATACTATAGTTCGAGTACTATAGATGGGTCAGTTTTTGTGCAGTGTGTGCAGGAGGGTTTTCTGACACAGTATGTAGACAGGCCAACAAGGGGCGAGGCCACATTGGATTTGGTACTGGGTAATGAACCCGGCCAGGTGTTAGATTTAGATGTAGGTCAGCACTTTGGTGATAGTGATCACAACTCGGTTATGTTTACTTTAGCAATGGGCAGGGATAGGTATATACCGCAAGGCAAGAATTATAGCTGGGGGAAAGGCAATTATGAAGCTATTCGGCAAGATTTAGGATGTATAGGATGGGGAAGGAAACTGCAGGGGATGGGTACAATCGAAATGTGGAGCTTTTTCAAGGAACAGCTACTGCGTGTCCTTGATAAGTATGTACCTGTCAGGCAGGGAGGAAGTTGTCGAGCAAGGGAACCGTGGTTTACTAAGGAAGTTGAAGCACTTGTCAAGAGGAAGAAGAAGGCTTATGTTAGGATGAGACATGAAGGCTCAGTTAGGGCACTTGAAAGTTACAAGTTAGCCAGGAAGGACCTAAAGGGAGAGTTAAGAAGAGCGAGGAGAGGACACGAAAAGTCGTTGGCGGATAGGATCAAGGAAAACCCTAAGGCTTTCTATAGGTATATCAGGAACAAAAGAATGACTAGAGTAAGATTAGGGCCAATCAAGGATAGTAGTGGAAAGTTGTGTGTGGAATCAGAGGAGATAGGGGAAGCATTAAATGGATATTTTTCGTCAGTGTTTACACTGGAGAAAGACAATGTTGTCGAGGAGAACACTCAGGTTCAGTCGACCAGGCTAGATGGAATTGAGGTTCAAAAGGAGGAGGTGTTGGCAATTTTAGAAAATGTCAAAATAGATAAGTCCCCTGGGCCAGATGGGATTTATCCTAGGATTCTCTGGGAAGCCAGGGAGGAGATTGCAGAGCCTTTGTCCTTGACCTTTATGTTGTCTTTGTCGACAGGAATAGTGCCGGAAGACTGGAGGATAGCAAATGTTGTCCCTTTGTTCAAGAAGGGGAGTAGAGACAACCCTGGTAATTATAGACCTGTGAGCCTTACTTCGGTTGTGGGTAAAATGTTGGAAAAGGTTATAAGAGATAGGGTTTATAATCATCTTGAAAAGAAAAAGTTGATTAGCGATACTCAACACGGTTTTGTGAAGGGTAGGTCATGCCTCACAAACCTTATTGAGTTTTTTGAGAAGGTGACCAAACAGGTGGATCAGGGGAAAGCTGTTGATGTGGTGTATATGGATTTCAGTAAGGCGTTTGATAAGGTTCCCCACGGTAGGCTATTGCAGAAAATAAGGAAGTATGGAATTGAAGGTGATTTAGCAGTTTGGATCAGTAATTGGCTAGCTGAAAGAAGACAGAGGGTGGTGGTTGATGGCAAATGTTCATCCTGGAGTTCAGTTACTAGTGGTGTACCGCAAGGATCTGTTTTGGGGCCACTGCTGTTTGTCATTTTTATAAATGACCTGGAAGAGGGTGTAGAAGGATGGGTTAGTAAATTTGCAGATGACACAAAGGTCGGTGAAGTTGTGGATAGTGCTGAAGGATGTTATAGGATACAGAGGGACATAGATAAGCTGCAGAGCTGGGCAGATGGAGTTTAATGCGGAAAAGTGTGAGGTGGTTCACTTTGGAAGGAGTAACAGGAATGCAGAGTACAGTAGTCCCCCTTTATAACGCGGGTGTTGGGGTCCAAGACAGCCACCCGCGTTGTATCCGAGCCGTGGATATCCATGATGGGGGTTTTAAATTTATTTAAAAATCTATGCATGCGCTTCCCATTGTGAGTCTACGGGGGGGGCGGGGGGAAGAGGTCAGACCCCCGTAGACTCACAATGGGAAGCGCTAGCATAGATTTTTAAATAAATTTAAAACACCCATCGTGGATCCAATTAAAATTTCAGCGGCCGGCTCACTTTGATCCGGAGAGGGAAGCTGCTCTCACTGAAATCAGCCGGCCGCTGAAATTTACACTGCCCGCTGCACTCTCCCTCCAATCCAACTATTAAGTTTTAATGTTTCTGATTGGAGGGAGAGAGCAGCCGGCAGTGTCAATTTCTTTTTTTTTCCTCCGGCTTGCCCCCTCTCCCCCCACATCCTCCAACTAGACCCCTTTCCCCCCACACCCTCCGGCTCGCTCCCTCTCCCCCTCTCCCCCACACCCTCCTGCTCTCCCCCACAGCGTCCAGCTCGCCCCCTCTCCCCCCCACACCTTCCGGCTCGCTCCCTCTCCCCCTCTCCCCCACACCCTCCTGCTCTCCCCCACAGCGTCCAGCTCGCCCCCTGTCCCCCCACACCCTCCGGCTCGCCCCCTCCCCACACCCTCCGGCTCGCCCCCTCCCCCCCCCCTCTCCTCCCCCGTCCCCCAACACCCGCAGGGCCCTCCTCTCTCCCCCAACACCCGCAGGTCCACCCTCTCTCCCCCACACCCCCAGGGGGGTCTCCCCCACACCCACAGGGGGGTCTCCCCCACACCCACCCACACCCGCTCCCCCCAACACCCGCCCCCCACCTCTTCCCCCCCCCAACACCCGCCCCCCCCCACCTCTTCCCCCCCCCCAACACCCGCCCCCCCCACCTCTCCCCCCCCCCCCCCCGAACACCCGCAGGGCCCCCCTCTCTTCCCCAACACCCGCAGGGCCCCCCTCTCTCCCGCAACACCCGCAGGGCCCCCCTCTCTCCCGCAACACCCGCAGGGCCCCCCTCTCTCCCGCAACACCCGCAGGGCCCTCCTCTCTCCCCCACACCCCCAGGGGGGGTCTCCCCCACACCCACAGGGGGGTCTCCCCCACACCCGCCCCCCTCCTCTCCTCCCCCAACACCCGGCCCCCTCCTCTCTCCCCCCCCCCCCCCAACACCCGCAGGGCCCCCCTCTCTCCCCCAACACCCGCAGGGCCCTCCTCTCTCCCCCAACACCCGCAGGTCCACCCTCTCTCCCCCACACCCCCAGGGGGTCTCCCCCACACCCACAGGGGGGTCTCCCCCACACCCGCCCCCCTCCTCCCCTCCCCCAACACCCGCCCCCCCTCTTCTCCCCCCCCAACACCCGCCCCCCCCTCGGCAGTGTCAATTTCAGCGGCCGGTTGATTGTTTCAGTGAGAGAGCAGCTTCCCTCTCCAGATCAAAGTGAGCCGGCCGCTGAAATTGACACTGCCGGCTGCTCTCTCCCTCCAATCCAACTTTTAAGTTTTAATGTTTCTGATTGGAGGGAGAGAGCAGCCGGCAGTGTCAATTTCAGCGGCCGCCTCACTTTGATCCAGAGCGGGAAGCTGCCCTCACTGAAATAATCAGCCGGCCGCTGAAATTGACACAACTGACAGTTGGGGTCCATAAGCCCCCCCGCGGTATATCGCGGTATATTGCGGAGCGCGGTATAACGGGGGACTACTGTACTGGGCTAATGGCAAGATTCTTGGTAGTGTAGATGAACAGAGAGATCTCGGCATCCAGATACATAAATCCCTGAAAGTTGCCACCCAGGTTAATAGGGCTGTTAAGAAGGCATGGTGTGCTAGCCTTTATAAGCAGGGGGATTGAGTTTCGGAACCACAAGGTCATGCTGCAGCTGTACATAACTCTGGTGCGGCCGCACCTGGAGTACTGCGTGCAGTTCTGGTCACCACATTATAGGAAGGATGTGGAAGCTTTGGAAAGGGTTCAGAGGAGATTTACTAGGATGTTGCCTGGTATGGAGGGAAGGTCTTACGAGGAAAGGCTCAGGGAATTGAGGTTGTTTTCGTTAGAGAGGAGAAGGCTGAGAGGTGACTTAATAGAGACATATAAGATAGTCAGAGGGTTAGATAGGGTGGACAGTGAGAGTCTTTTTCCTCGGATGGTGATGACCAACACGAGGGGACATAGCTTTAAATTGAGGGGTGGTAGATATAGGACAGATGTCAGAGGCAGTTTCTTTACTCAGAGAGTAGTAGGGGTGTGGAACTCCCTGCCTGCAACAGTAGTAGACTCGCCAACTTTCAGGGCATTTAAGTGGTCACTGGATAGACATATGGATGAAAATGGAATAGTGTAGGTCAGATAGGCTTCAGGTGGTTTCACAGGTCGGCGCAACATCGAGGGCCGAAGGGCCCGTACTGCGCTGTAGTGTTCTATGTTCTATGTAAATAGTCCAACTCGGGAAGAAGCCATGTTGGACCCGGAGTTGGGAAATGAGCCAGGCCAGGTGGTTTAAGTTTCAGTTGGGGATTGCTTTGGGAATAGTAATCACAATTCCATAAGTTTTAGAATACTCATGGACAAAGACGAGAGTGGTCCTAAAGGAAGAGTGCTAAATTGAGGGAAGGCCAACTATACCAAAATTCGGCCGGAGCTGGGGAAGGTGGATTGGGAGCACCTGTTTAAAGGTAAATCCACGTTTGATATGTGGGAGGCTTTTAAAGAGAGGTTGATTAGAGTGCGGGACAGACATGTCCCTGTGAAAATGAGGGATAGAAATGGCAAAAATTAGGGAACCATGGATGACAGGTGAAATTGTGAGACTAGCTAAGAGGAAAAAGGAAGCATACATAAGGTCTCGGCGACTGAAGACAGACGAAGCTTTGGAAGAATATCGGGAATGTAGGACCAATCTGAAATGAGGAATCAAGAGGGCTAAAAGGGGTCATGAAATATCTTTAGCAAACAGGGTTAAGGAAAATCCCAAAGCCTTTTATTCATATATAAGGAGCAAGAGGGTAACTAGAGAAAGGGTTGGCACACTCGAGGACAAAGGAGGAAAGTTATGCGTAGAGTCAGAGAAAATTCACCGAGGAGAGGGACATGATGGATGTTGAGGTTAGGAATAGATGTTTGATTCCTCTAGGTCAAGTCGGCAGAAGGAGGGAGGATGTGTTGGAATTTCTAAAAGGCATTAAGGTGGGCAAGTCCCCAGGTCCGGATGGGATCTATCCCAGGTTACTGAGGGAAGTGAGAGAGGAAATAGCTGGGGCCTTATCAGATATCTTTGCAGCATCCTTGAACACAGGTGAGGCACCGGAGGACTGGAGAATTGCTAATGTTGTCCCCTTGTTTAAGAAGGGTAGCAGGGATAATCCAGGTAATTATAGACCGGTGACCCTGACGTCAGTGGCAGGGAAGCTGCTGGAGAAGATACTGAGGATCTAATGGGATCTATTCCCATTTGGAAGAAAATGGGCTTATCAGTGATAGGCAACATGGTTTTGTGCAGGGTTTTGTGTCATGTCTTCCCAACTTAATAGAATTCTTTGAGGAAGTGACAAAGTTGATTGATGAGGGAAGGGCTGTAGATGTCATATACATGGACTTCAGTAAGGCATTTGATAAGGTTCCCCATGGTAGGCTGATGGAGAAAGTGAAGTCTCATGGGGTCCAGGGTGTACTAGCTAGATGGATAAAGAACTGGCTGGGCAACAGGAGACAGAGAGTAATAGTGGAAGGGAGTTTCTCAAAATGGAGAACTGTGACCAGTGGTGTTCCACAGGGATCCGTGCTGGGACCACTGTTGTTTGTGATATACATGAATGATCTGGAAGAAGGTATAGGTGGTCTGATTAGCAAGTTTGCAGATGACACTAAGATTGGTGGAGTAGCAGATAGTGAAGGGGACTGTTGGAGAATACAGCAGAATATAGATAGTTTGGAGAGTTGGGCGGAGAAATGGCAGATGGAGTTCAATCGGGGCAAATGCGAGGTGATACATTTTGGAAGATCCGATTCAAGAGCGAACTATACGGTAAATGAAAAAGCCCTGGGGAAAATTTATATACAGAGAGATCTGGGTGTTCGGGTCCATTATACCCTGAAGGTGGCTGTGCAGGTCAATAGAGTGGTCAAGAAGGCATACAACATGCTTGCCTTCATCGGAAGGGGTATTGAGTACAAGAGTTGGCAAGTCATGTTACAGTTGTATAAGACTTTGGTTCGGCCACATTTGGAATACCGCGTACAGTTCTGGTCACGACATTACCAAAAGGATGTGGATGCTTTGGAGAAGGTGCAGAGGAGGTTTATCAGGATGTCGCCTGGTATGGAGGGCGCTAGCTATGAAGAGAGGTTAGATAGAACAGTACAGCACAGAACAGGCCCTTCGGCCCTCAATGTTGTGCCGAGCCATGATCACCCTACTCAAACCCACGTATCCACCCTATACCCGTAACCCAACAACCCCCCCCTTAACCTTACTTTTATTAGGACACTACGGGCAATTTAGCATGGCCAATCCACCTAACCCGCACATCTTTGGACTGTGGGAGGAAACCGGAGCACCCGGAGGAAACCCACGCACACAGGGGGAGGACGTGCAGACTCCACACAGACAGTGACTCAGCCGGGAATCGAACCTGGGACCCTGGAGCTGTGAAGCATTTATGCTAACCACCATGCTACCCTGCTGCCCCAAGAGTTGAGTAGATTATTTTTATTAGAAAGACAGAGGTTGAGGGGGGACCTCATTGAGGTCTACAAAATCATGAGAGGTATAGACAGGGTGGATAGCAAGAAGCTTTTTCCCCAGAGTGGGTGCTCATTTACTAGGGGTCACGAGTTCAATGTGAGAGGGGAAAAGTTTAAGGGAGATATGCGTGGAAAGTTCTTTACGCAGAGGGTGGTGGGTGCTTGGAACGCATTGCGGAGGTGGTAGAGGGGGGTACGCTAGCGTCATTTAAGATGTATCTAGACAGATAGATGAATGGGCAGGGAGCAGAGGGATACAGATCCTTAGAAAATAGGCGACAGTTTTAGATAGAGGATCTGGATCGGTGCAGGCTTGGAGGGCCGAAGGGCCTGTTCCTGTGCTGTAATTTTTCTTTGTTCTTTGTTCTTTTCTGACCAGCTGGAACTCCGCCCTGCGACTCTGCTCCCAGTCAGCTACACTCTTTGTAAACTCCCGGATTCCCTCACGCTCTTTGAGGAAATGTAAGAAATGAAAGGAGCACCTTTCTCCCTCCTCACCAAACTCCCTCAGTCACCAAACTCCCACCTTAGCACTCTGGTGCAGCCCGAAGTCAGCACTCCAGTGCAAAAACTGGGATTCACTTAGTGCTAGGGGTTTGGATGGGGCAGAGTTTGTAAGGTGTATCCAGGAAACCTTCTTGATTCAATATGTAGATAGTCCAACTGGGGAAGGGGCAGTACCGGATCTGGTATGGGGGAATGGGTCTGGACTGTATAAGACTTTGGTTGAGGTTCGAGTCGGGGTACATTTTCGGAGTAGTGACCACAATGCCATAGGTTTTTGTACAGGGATGAGGGTAGCATTATGGTGCTAAACTGGGGAAAGGCAAATTACGATAACATTAAACAGGAATTGAAGAATTTGGAATGGGTGCGGCTGTTGCATAGTAAATCAACATCGGACATGCAGGAGTCTTTCAAGTGACAGTTGATTACAATTCACGTTCCTGAGAGAATTAAGGATAAGTATGGGAAGTTTAGGGAGCCTTGGATAATGAGGGATATTGTGAACCTCGTCAAAATGAAAAAGGAGACTTTTATATCGTATAGAAGGGTGGGGACAGTCAAAACCCTTGAGTATAAAGAAAGTAGGAAGGTACTGAAGCGGGAAATTAGGAGGGGTAGGAGGGGTCATGGAAAGTCCTTGGCAAGTAGGATTAAGGTTAATCGCAAAGCTTTTTATTCATATGTAAAAAGCAAGAGGGTGGCTGGGGAAAGGATTGGACCACTTGAGGACAGTGGAGGGGATCTATTTGTTGAGCCAGAGGAAATGGGCGAGGTACTAAATGAATACTTTGCATAAATATTCACCAAAGAAAGGATCTTTGTGGAAGATGATTCTTGAGTAAGGTGTGTGGAAAGTCTGAATCATGTTAACATCGACAAGGAGGAGGTATTGGGCCTTTTAAAAGATATTAAGGTAGATGGGTCTCCAGGGCCAGATGGGATTTACCTCCGAATACTGAGGGAAGCAAGTGAGGAAATTGCTGGGGCTTTGACTGACATCTTTGTATCCTCATTGGTTGCAGATGGACTCCAGAGGACTGGAGAATAGCTAATGTGGTACCTCTGTTTTGGAAATGTAGCAGGGATAATCCTGGAAACTATAGGCCATTGGTAGTAGGTAAATTATTGGAGAGAATTCACAGGCACAGAACTTGTACCCATTTGGAAACAAATGGACTCAAAAACTATGGACAGCAGTATTTTGCAAAAGGGAGTCGTGCCTCACTAACTTGGTTGCGTGGTTTGAGGAGGTGACAAAGATGTTTGATGAGGGGCAGGCGGTGGATGTTATTTACATGGACTTCAGTAAAGCCTTTGACAAAGTGCCTCATGGCAGACTGGTACAAAAGGTGAAGTCATACTGGATCAGAGGTGAGGTGGTAAGATGGATACAGAACTGGCTCGGTCACAAAAGGCAAAGGAGTAGCAGTAGAAGGGTGTTTTTCTGAATGGAAGGTTGTAAGTAGTGGTGTTCCACAGGGATCCGTGCTTGAGCCTCTGTTGTTTGTACGATTTGGAGAAAAATGTAGCTGGTCTGAAAGTTCACAGGTGACACCAAGGTTGGTGGAGCGGCAGATTGTTGGAAGATACAGCAGGACATAGATATGTTGGAGACTTGGACAGAGAAATGGCAAATGGAGTTTAATCCTGACTCCCCCAAACTTTGTGTCATCGGCAAACTTACTAACCCACCCTTCCACTTCCTCACCAAATGAATCCTGAAGCAAAATATTAATTTAGGGTCTCCCCTATGTCTTCAGACTCTGGGCACAAGTTCCCTCCACTATCCCTGATCGGTCCTACTCTTACTCTGATCATCCTCTTATTTCTCACATAAGCGTAGAACGCCTTAGAGTTTTCCCTAATCCTTCCCACCAGGGCTTTTTCACGCCCCCTTCTAGCTCTCCTAAATTCATTTTTGAGCTCCTTCCTGACTACCTTGTAACCCTCAAGAGCCGTGCCAGATCTTTGCTTCCTCAACCTTGTGTAAGCTTCCTTAGAACATAGAACATAGAACAGTACAGCACAGAACAGGCCCTTCGGCCCTCAATGTTGTGCCGAGCCACGATCACCCTACTCAAACCCACGTATCCACCCTATACCTGTAACCCAACAACCCCCCCCTTAACCTTACTTTTATTAGGACACTACGGGCAATTTAGCATGGCCAATCCACCTAACCCGCACATCTTTGGACTGTGGGAGGAAACCGGAGCACCCGGAGGAAACCCACGCACACAGGGGGAGGACGTGCAGACTCCACACAGACAGTGACCCAGCCGGGAATCAAACCTGGGACCCTGGAGCTGTGAAGCATTTATGCTAACCACCATGCTACCCTTCTTCCTCTTTTCTTTTATAAATGTTTTTCTTGGGTTTTTGAACAAAGTATATTTACCGTTATGTGCACAGAATAAGAAGCGAATGGCACATACAAACATCCCAAAACATTTTTAAAAATAAAAAATAAAATAAAAAATAAAATAGAATAACTGGTTGAGCACCAGCTCAACAGCAGCAGCTCTGTACAACTGGCAAAATTATTTTTGTGGGGAGTAGGGAGGGGGTGGTGGAAACTGGGGAGGAAACTGGGGAGCACATTTGGGTGCCAGAGAAACAATTAGAGTGGGCAATACTCGAATGGGTCTGGTGTTGGTGTTGTCAGTTGCTTCTCCCTGATAGATCTCACTGGCGTTGTCATCTCGCGTTCACCTCCGCTTCAGCCGTTCCTCCCGTCTTCCGCCTGTATTCTCCTTGTTCTCTGTTCCTGGAGATGCCAGGTTTGTTATCGTATTCCGGGCCCTCCTTCCGAATATCATTTCCCTGCCTCCCCCTCCCACCTCCCTGGTTCTCCTCTCTTGTTCCCCGTCCGTTCCCTCTTCTCTTCTCCCCCCCCCCCCCCCCCCCCCCTCCTGTGGTTCACCTTCCTTTCCTCTTAGGTTTAGCTGCCCCCCCCCCCCCCCCCCCCCCCCCCCGGGTCTATTTCTCCCCCTCATACTTTGGTTACTTTCCCCTGATTCTTGGCTACCTGGCTATTCGTTGGCCACTAACAGGTCCCGGAACAATTGGGTGAATGGCTCCCACGTTCTGTGGAAGCCGTCGTCTGACCCTCGGATGGCGAATTTGATTTTCTCCATTTGGAGAGATTTTGAGAGGTCGGACAGCCAGTCTGCAGCTTTGGGTGATGCTGTTGACTGCCAGCCGAACAGGATTCTACCCCGGGCGATCAGGGAGGCAAAGGCAAGGGTGTCCGCCCTCCTCCCCAGGAATAGATCTGGCTGGTCTTAAACCCCGAAGATTGCCACTTTCGGGCATGGCTCAACCCTCATCCCCACCACTTTGGACTTGCCTCGAAGAAGGCTGTTGTATTTCATAGAATTTACAGTGCAGAAGGAGGCCATTTGGCCCATCGAGTCTGCACTGGCTCTTGGAAAGAGCATCCTACCCAACCCCGCACCTCCACCCTATCCCCATAACCCAGTAACCCCTCCCAACACTGAGGGAATTTTGGATACTAAGGGCAATTTAGCATGGCCAATCCACCTATCCTGCACATCTTTGGACTGTGGGAGGAAACCGGAGCACCCCGAGGAAACCCACGCACACATGGGGAGAACGTGCAGATTCCGCACAGACAGTGAACCAGCGGGGAATCGAACTTGGGACCCTGGAGCTGTGAAGCAATTCTGCTAACCACTATGCTACCGTGCTGCCGTCCTTGCGCATGTGGAGGTGGTGTTGACCCTATGCAGTGCTTCGCTCCAGAGTCCCCACCCAATTTCAATTCCCAGGTTGTCCTCCCATTTCTTTCTTGTTGCGTCCAGTACGGTGTCGGCCCTTTCTACAAGTCGGTCATACATGTCGTTATAGTTTCCTTTATCTAATATGCTTGCGCCCAGTAAATCTTCCAGTAATGTCTGTCGTGGCGGTTGTGGGTACGTCCTTGTCTCCTTTCGTAGGAAGATTTTGAGTTGTGGATACCTTGGCTCGTTCCCCCTGGCTAGCTGGAATTTCTCTGTCAGTTCGTCCAGTGTTGCGATCCTGCCGTCCGTGTATAGGTCCGTGACTGTCAATGTCCCTCCGTCCTGTCCCCACCTTTTGAAGGTGGCATCAGTCAGCGCTGGTGTGAACCTATGGTTGTTGCAGATGGAAGCTTTGTCCGACATTTTGGTCAGGCCAAATTGCTGCCATGGTTTGTTCCAGGAGTGGAGGGTGGCTATCACCACCGGGCTGCCTCTTAGTGTCTAAAGATGTGCAGATTGGGTAAATATAGTGAGGCTTCGGGGCTAGGGTGCAGGAGGAGCCCTAAGTAGGGTGCTCTTTCAGGGGTTCGGTGTGGACTCGCAGGGCCGAATGGCCTCCTCCTGCACTGTAGGGATTCTAGGATTCTTTACTGAGAAAAAAGATGCTGACAAAATATTGGTAAAAGTGGAGCTTGTGGAGGTAATGGGCATGGTGAAAATTGAGACCAAATTTACTGGAAAGGGGGGGCGACATTATTAGAATAATAATGAGGCTTGCATCTCGGGTTGCTAAAGGAAATAGGGGTGGAGATAATTAAAGGGCTTGGCATAACTTTTCAAACTTGCAAAGATATGGGGGAGGTGATAGAGGATTGGAGAGTGGCAAATATGATGCCCTTCTTCAAGAATGGGTGTAAGGACATTCCTGGTAACTGCAGGCTGATGGTAAGGTTTCACAAACTATGATTAGGGAAAAAATCAACAGGCACTAGGGTTCGTTCAGGAGAGACAACTAGTTCCACTTCTTTCTGCCACAGAGTTATCCAAAGGTTCCCAACATTTTGTGTGACGAGATCTCCCCAATATACAGTTCTAAATTACTGACCCCATGTTCTAAATTTCCCATTGTCCCATGATCAACCCTGTAAAGCCGCCTGAGAATTTTATATTCAGTGAGATTGCTTCTCGATCTTCTAAACTCTAGTAAATATTGGCCTACTCAAATTTAGACTCTTTATCAACAAGGGGTTAATGAGGGGGTGAAAGGTTATTAGGGATTGACAAGAATGTGGGGTTGAAGTTACAATCAGATCAGCAATGAAGGGCAGCAGGGTAGCATGGTGGTTAGCATAAATGCTTCACAGCTCCAGGGTCCCAGGTTCGATTCCCGGCTGGGTCACTGTCTGTGTGGAGTCTGCACGTCCTCCCCCTGTGTGCGTGGGTTTCCTCCGGGTGCTCCGGTTTCCTCCCACAGTCCAAAGATGTGCGGGTTAGGTGGATTGGCCATGCTAAATTGCCCGTAGTGTCCTAATAAAAGTAAGGTTAAGGGGGGGGTTGTTGGGTTACGGGTATAGGGTGGATACGTGGGTTTGAGTAGGGTGATCATGGCTCGGCACAACATTGAGGGCCGAAGGGCCTGTTCTGTGCTGTACTGTTCTATGTTCTAAGTACTGAGCGAACACCACACTGTCAGAGGGGCAGTACTGAGAGGTCACTGCATTGTCAGAGGGGGAAGTACTGAGAGAACACCGCACTGTCAGAGGGGCAGTACTGAGAGAACACAGCACTGTCAGAGAGACAGTACTGAGTGAACATCGCACTGTCTTAGGGGCAGTACTGAGTGAACATCGCACTGTCTTAGGGGCAGTACTGAGAGAACACCGCACTGTCTTGGGGGCAGTACTGAGTGAACATCGTACTGTCGGAGCGGCAGCACTGCGATATCAACGCACTGTCAGAAAGGCAGTATGTGGAGATGCCGGCGTTGGACTGGGGTGAGCACACTAAGAAGTCTTACACCAGGTTAAAGTCCAACATGTTTGTTTCAAACACGAGCAGTACTTCGAGAACACCGCACTGTCAGAGAGGCAGTCCAGTGAGAATATTGCACTGTCAGAGGGGCTGTACTGAATGAGCACCACACTGTCAGAGGGGTAATACTGAAAGAACACCACACTGTCAGAGGGGCAGTACTGAGTCAATGGCTGCTTTAGGAGAGGGCTAAATCTAGACCAATGCAGGCCAGCAGCGCGGGTTCAATTCCCGTACCAGCCTTCCCGAACGGTCGCCGGAATGTGGAGACTGGTGCTTTTCACAGTAACTTCATTTGAAGCCTACTTGTGACAATAAGTGATTTTCATTTCATTTCACTGTCATAGAACATAGAACATTACAGCGACCAGAACTGCACACAATACTCCAAATGCGGCCACACCAGAGTTTTGTACAACTGCAACATGACCTCATGGCTCCGAAACTCATTTCCTCTACCAATAAAAGCTAACACACCGTACGCCTTCTTAACAACCCTCTCAACCTAGGTGGCAACTTTCAGGGATCTATGTACATGGACACCGAGATCTCTCTGCTCGTCCACACTACCAAGAATCTTACCATTAGCCCAGTACTCTGTCTTCCTGTTATTCCTTCCAAAATGAATCACCTCACACTTTTCTGCATTAAACTCCATTTGCCACCTGTCAGCCCAGCTCTGCAGCTTATCTATGTCCCTCTGTGACTTGTAACATCCTTCTGCGCTGTCCACAACTCCACCGACTTCAGTGTCATCTGCAAATTTACTCACCCATCCTTCTACGCCCTCCTCCAGGTCATTTATAAAAATGACAAACAGCAGCGGCCCCAAAACAGATCCTTGTGGCACACCACTAGTAACTGGACACCAGTCAGAGCATTTCTCATCTACCACCACTCTTTGTCTTCTATCAGCTAGCCAATTTCTGATCCAAACTGCTAAATCACCCTGAATCCCATGCCTCTGTATTTTCTGCAATAGCCTACCGTGGGTAACCTTATCAAACGCTTTACTGAAATCCATAGACACCACATCAACTGCTTTACCCTTATCCACCTGTTTGATCACCTTCTCGAAGAACTGAACGAGGTTTGTGAGGCACGACCTACCCTTCACAAAACCATGTTGACTATCTCTAATCAAATTATTCCTTTCCAGATGATTATACATCCTATCTCTTATAAACCTTTCCAAGACTTTTCCCACAACAGAAGTAAGGCTCACTGGTCTATAGTTACCGGGGTTATCCCTACTCCCCTTCTTGTACATTCGTTATCCTCCAGTCCTCTGGCACTATTCCTGTAGACAAAGATGACTTAAAGATCAAAGCCAAAGGCTCCGCAATCTCCTCCCTAGCTTCCCAGAGAATCCTAGGATAAATCCCATCCGGCCCAGAAGACTTATCTATTTTCACACTTTCCAGAATCGCTAACACCTCCTCCTTATGAACTCCTTCTAGTCTAGTAGCCTGTATCTCAGTATTCTCCTTTGTCTTTTTACAGTGTGAATACAGACGAAAAATACTCATTTAGCACCATTCCTATCTCCTCGTACTCCACGCACAACTTCCCACTACTGTCCTTGACTGGCCCTACTCTTACCTTAGTCATTCTTTTATTCCTGACATACCTATAGAAAGCTTTAGGGTTATCCTTGATCCTATCTGCCAAAGACTTCTCATGTCCTCGCTTGGCTCTTCTTAGCTCTCTCTTTAGAGCCTTCCTAGCTAACTTGTAACTCTCAAACGACCCAACTGAACCATCACGTCTCATCTTCACATAAGCCTCCTTCCTCTTGACAAGTATTTCAACTGCTTTAGTAACCCATGGTTCCCTCGCTCGACCACTTCCTCCCTGCCTGACAGGTACATACTTATCAAGGACAAGCAGTAGCTGTTCCTTGAACATGCTCCACATTTCCATTGTGTCCATCCCCTGCAGTTTTCCTCTCCAGCCGATGCATCCTAAGTCTTGCCTCATCGCATCAAAATTGCCTTTCCCCCAGCAACAACTCTTGCCCTGCGGTTTATACCTATCCCTTTCCATCGCTAAAGTAAACGTAATCGAATTGTGGTCACTATTACCAAAATGCTCACCTACCTCCAAATCTAACACCTGTCCTGGTTCATTACCCAGTACCAAATCCAAAACGGCCTCGCCTCTTGTTGGCCTATCTACATACTGCATCAGGAAACCCTCCTGCACACATTGGACAAAAACGGACCCATCTAAAGTACTCAAACTATAGTGTTTCCAGTCAATATTTGGAAAGTTAAAGTCCCCCATAACAACTACCCTGTTACTTTCGCTCCTATCCAGAATCATCTTTGCAATCCTTTCCTCTACATCTCTGGAACTTTTCGGAGGCCTATAGAAAAGTCCTAACGGGGTGACCTCTCCTTTCCTGTTTCTTAACTCAGCCCATACTACCTCAGTATTCGAGTCCTCATCAAATGTCCTCTCAGCCATCGTAATACTGTCCTTGACTAACAATGCCACCCCTCCCCCTCTCTTACCACCTTCCTTGAGCTTACTGAAATATCTAAACCCCGGCACCTGCAACAACCTCGCCCTGCTCTATCCATGTTCCGAAATGGCCACAACATCAAAGGCCCAGGTACTAACCCATGCTGCAAGCTCACCCACCTTATTCCGGATGCTCCTGGCATTGAAGTAGACGCACTTTAAACCACCTTCCTTCCTGCCGGTACACTCCTGCAACTTTTGAAACCTTACGCATGACCTCACTACTCTCAGCTTCTTGTGTACTGAAGCTACAATTCAGGTTCCCAATCCCCTGCTAAACTAGTTTAAACCCTCCCGAAGAGCATTAGCAAACCTTCCCCCCAGGATATTAGTACCCCTCTGGTCCAGTTGTAGACCATCCCGTTTGTAGAGGTCCCACCTGCCCCAGAATGAGCCCCAATTGTTCAGGAATCTGAAACCCTCCCTCCTGCACCATCCCTGCAGCCACGTGTTCAACTGCTCTCTCTCCCTATTCCTCGACTCGCTAGCACGTGGCACGGGTAACAACCCAGAGATAATAACTCTGTTTGTCCTGGATCTAAGTATCCACCCTAGCTCCCTGAATTCCTGCCTTACCTCCCTATCCCTTTTCCTACCTATGTCGTTGGTACCTATGTGGACCACGACTTGGGGCTGCTCCCTCTCCCCCTTAAGGATCCCGAAAACACGATCCGAGACATCGCGGACCCTGGCACCTGGGAGGCAACAAACCAACCACGAGTCTCTCTCGTTCCAACAGAATCTCCTATCTATCCCCCTAACTATGGAGTCTCCAATGACTAATGTTCTACTCCTTTCCCCACTTCCCCTCTGAGCAACAGGGACAGACTCTGTGCCAGAAACCTGTACCCTGGCTGACCCCTGGTAAGTCTCTCTTTCTCTCTCCCCCCCCCCCCCCCCCCCCCCCCCCCCAAACAGTATACCTGTTACTAAGGGGAACGACCACAGGGGATCCCTGTACTGACTGCTTACCCTCAGCCCCTCTCACCATCACCCATCTATCTTTATTCTTTGGCGTAACTACCTCCCTGAAGCTTCTATCTATGACACCTCTGCCTCCCGAATGATCCGAAGTTCATCCAGCTCCAGTTCCCTAACACGATTTTTGAGGAGCTGGAGTTGGGTGCATTTCCCACAGATGAAATCAGCAGGGACACTGACGGCGTCCCTCACCTCAAACATTCTGCAGGAGGAGCATTGTAGTGCCTTCCCTGACATCCCCTCTAGATAAAAAAAAAGAAAAAGAAAGGAAGAGCTTACCTGATATTCCCTCAAACTCTTAGGTTAGAGGAGGTGGAAGGGTGGGGGACACTGCAAGTGTAGTGTCTCGGGTTGAGCAACCGCCCGACTTGTTACAGGCACTCACCTTCCCGACAGGCCCTTGCTCCTGCCCAAAATCCGGAGGCCGCTCCCACTGGAAGGTAAGCAAATTTAAAGGCTCTCACTCACCTTCCTGACAGGCCCCTGCTCCCGCCGAAAATCCGGAGGCTGCTCCCGCTGAAAGGTAAGCAAATTTAAAGGTACTCGCTCACCTTCACGATAGGCCCCTGCTCCCGCTTCCCAACAACCGTGTTTGTTTTTTTTTTGGTTAGAGGAGGGGGTAGGGAGGGAAACACTGAGGAAGTGTTTCGGGTTTAACTGTCACTTGACAACAGTACCTCCACAAACCACCTTCAAATTAGGCTGACCGCACTGCACGTATGCAAATCTCCCCAGAACAGCCAATCAGTACTCTGCTCTGCTGCCCTCTGCTGGATGCTTGCCTTCATTCGAGCTCCTCGGGTCTCGTGCACAGGTACACCTTCAATTTAGGCTGACCGCACTGCACGTATGCAAATCTCCCCAGAACAGCCAATCAGTACTCTGCTCTGCTGCCCTCTGCTGGATGCTTGCCTTCACTCGAACTCCTCGGGTCTCTTGCACAGGTACACCTTCAAATTAGGCTGACCGCACTGCACGTATGCAAATCTCCCCGGAACAGCCAATCAGTACTCTGCAGAGGGCAGTTTTGAGTGAACACCGCATTGTCAGAGGGACAGTACTGAGAGAACTCTGCACTGTAAATTGACCCTTGCTGTCTAAAAGGTGAGGTTACTAGGTTATGGGGAGGGGTGGGTGCGTGGACCTAGGTAGGGTGCTCTTTCCAAGGGTCGGTACAGTCTCGATGGGCCAAATGGCCGCCTTCTGCACTGTAGGATTCTATGATTCACAAATGGATGATCATCTGTAAGTTCCTCCAACTCTTTCAATGTCCCAACTTGAAATATGTCGCTGTCACTTGGCCAAAATCCTGGAAGTCTGTCCCTAACAGCACTGTGTGTGTACCTACACTACATGGAGTGCAGTCATTCAAGAAGGCAGCTCAACATCAACTTCTCGAGTACAAAAAGGAATGAGTTAGATATGATGGCCAGCGACACTCATTTCTCCTGAAAGCATGAATTAATAAAAAGGAAGAGAAACTTGAGTTTTTCAAAATTAATTGCTTCACAGTCGAATCAGTAATGTTTTCATCTTCCAGATTGCGGCGAGCTCTTTGTCTGGGGCAAGAATCTGCGTGGCTGTCTTGGCATTGGGAGAATGGACGATCAGTACTTTCCCTGGCGGGTAAGCCCTTCGCTAATTTCATTTTCAGAGTTGCAGAAATTTGGGATCACTTTTCAAGTCATATAAAAATTATGGATTTAAATTTAGCAGGAAATCTGGATTTCAGTGGAAGAGCTTGAATTAGTTTTTCAACACAGTACTGTCTTGAATTTTCATCCCAATTTCAGCTCTTGATTTAATGCACTTGCACACATTTCAAAGGGGGCCCAAAGGAAACTTTGACCTAATTATTCTCTAAAGGCAGACAGTGGTCAACCAGAGATTCTTAACTGTCTCCACTATGTAGATAGGGTTCAGTTTTGCGTCTTGATATGGAATGCAAAAAAACTCCCAGCTGCTTGTGTCCCATTTTTATTTCACATTGGCTTTGATATCTAAAGTTATCTTAAACTATAATAAAGCAATCCTCTATCTCATTAGACTTGTGCATCTGATGTGTTGAAGGCCCCTCATCATTTTTCTTCATGCTTTGTTATTTCTGATGTGAACTCCAACAGTGTTCATTGCCGAGAGTCTTGGGAGTGAGAAAATTTGATAGAATTTTGCATTATGTTTGAAAGTGTGGAAGTTCAATTTGAAGCCAGGGTGTTAAAGCTGAATAGAGGAGATTATGAAGGTTTTAGGGATAAATTGGCTGGGGTGGATTGGGAAAATATATTAAAAGGTGTGACTGTGCAGAGGTAATGAATACTCTTCAATGAACTTTTAAAGAACATACAATGCCTATACATTCCTTCAGAGTGAAAAGAACAGTCAACAAAGGAAGTTAAAGTTTGTATTAGATTAAAAGAAAAGGCTTATAAAGTTACCATGAAGGTAGTGACCCGGAGGATTGAGAGCTTTTTAGAATCATAGAATCCCTACAGTGTAGAAGATGGCCATTCGGCCCATCGAGTCTGCACTGACCTCTGAAAGAATATACCACTCAGGCCCCCCACCTTTACCCGACTTAACCTTTTGTACACTGAGAGACAATTTAGAATATCCAATCCACCTAACCTGCACATCTTCGGATTATGGGAGGAAACCGTAGCACCCGGAAAAAACCCATGCAGACACGGGGAGAAAGAATACAGCAAAGGAAGACCACAAAACTGATTAAGAAAAGGAGAACAGAATATGAATGTTTGGTGGCTTGAGGCAATACCAGGTAGATGTTAGTGATGAAGAACAAAGTATTTATTGGCAACTAACGAGAGTAACTTATGTACAGATACAGTCTCTATACAGGTGGTAACACTCTGATTCCCGGGTTCACTCTGACCAGAACCCCACTGCCTGGGCCCCGCGCCTTTTCCTCATAGAATCATAGAATTTACAGTGCAGAAGGAGGCCATTTGGCCCATCGAGTCTGCACCGGCCCTTGGAAGGAGCACCCCACTTAAGGCCACACCCATAACCCAGTAACCCCACCTATCCTTTTTGGACACTGAGGGCAATTTATCATGGCCAATCCACCTAACCTGCGCATCTTTGGACTGTGGCAGGAAACTGGAGCACCCAGAGGAAACCCACGCAGACACTGGGAGAGCGTGCAGACTCCACATAGACAGTTGACCCAAGCCGGGAATTGAACCTGGGACTCTGGCGCTGTGAAGCAACTGTGCTAACCACTGTGCCATCGTGCCCCCCCCCCGGAGGTTCATTGGTCGGGGGGCTGTGCTACCGCAGCCCTCTCCGTTAAGTCCCTCAATAACCTCTGTACAAATAAGCTATATAAAATATAAGGCTGAGGAAACAAAAGGGCAGCAAGTCCAAAATAGTCCATCACAGCATTAATCAATTGGGAGATTTCCTGGATCTGGTGGACTGCCTTAATCCCCCAACCGGCTCCTCCAAATCACAGGTAAAACATCGTCTTTCTCATCATAATGTCCCTGAGAGTCAACCAACTCCAAATGGTTATCCACGAAGCTTGTTCCTGGATCATCAATGGGCCTCCTCAAAACCTCTCAATCCCCTCTGTTCCAGTTCCTGTTGTAGAAGCACTGGTGCAGACTGCCAGCTCCAACCGTTCCGAGAACACATCATAGAATTTACAGTGCAGAAGGGGGTCATTCGACCCATCGAGTCTGCACAAAGTCTTACGAAGAGCACCCTACTCAATCCCACGTCTCTACCCTATCCTGTAACCCAGTAACCCTCACTTAACCTTTTTTTTTTACACTAAGGGAAATTTAGCGTGGCCAATCCACCTAACCCACACATCTTTGGACTGTGGGAGGAAACCGGAGCACCCGGAGGAAACCCACGCAGACACTGGGAGAACGTGCAGACTCCGCACTGACAGTGACCCAAGCTGGCAATCGAACCTGGGACCCTATAGCTGTGAAGCAACAGTGCTAACCACTATGCCACCGTGCGGTTGTGGTCCCCCGGCTTCTCATGTGGTCAACGGATTTCCGTACGATCCTGCCATTCAAATCCAACACACACAAGACTGAGCCTAAACTTGGACACAACTCGGCTTGGTAACGGCTGAGGTGAAGATCCTGACAAGAACCAGGTCGCCCACTCAGAACAATCTGAGGGGGCTGTCCAGGTACAGTGAATACCATTCATTCTGACATAGAGACACACATAATTGTTGCAGGAGTAGGCCATTCTGTCCTTCGATCCTGCACCACCATTCAATATGATCATTGCTGATCGTGCAAATTTAGTATCCCACTCCCGCTTTCTCTCCATACCCCTTGATCCCTTTGGCTGCAAGGACCACATCCAGCTCCCTCTTGAATATATGCAACCAACTGGCCCAAACAGCTGTCTAGAGAATTCCGCAAGTTCACAACTCTCTGAGAGAAGAAGTTCTTCCTCAAATCAGTCCAGAATAGCTTTCCCTTTATTCTTAGGCTGTGACCCCTAGTTCTGGACAACCCCAACATCGGGAACATTCTTCCCGCATCTATCCGGCCTCATCAGGATCTTATATGTTTCTATGAGATCCCCTCTCATTCCTCTGAACTCCAGTGAGTACAAGCCCAGCTGATCCAGTCTTTACCATATGTCAGTCCTGCCATCTGCCTGGTGAACCTTCTCTGGACACCCACAATAGCATGAATGTCCTTCCTCAAACAAGGAGACTAAAATTGCACACAATACTCAAGGTGTGGCCTCATCCAGGCCCTGAATAACTGCAGCAAGACATCCTTACTCCTATACTCAAATCGTTTTGCTATGAAGGCCAGCATGCCATTAGCTTTCCTCACTGCCTGCTGTCCTTCAGCGACTGTTCCACCATGACACCTGGGTCTCATTGCACTTCCCCTTCTCCAAAACTGCCACCATTCAGATAATCTGCCTTCCTGTTTTTGCCACCAAAGTGGATAAGAATCAGAGAATTTACAGTGCAGATGGAGGCCATTCGGCCCATTGAGTCGGCACCGGCCCTTACAAAGCGCACCCTTCTCAGGTCCACATCGCTACCCTATCCCAGTAACCCCTACTTAACCTTTTTGGACACTAAATTAGTGTCACTAAATTGGCCAATTTAGCATGGCCAATCCACCTAACTCGCACATCTTTGGACTGTGGGAGGAAACCGTCTGTGCAGACTCCGCACAGACAGTGACCCAAGCCGGGAATCGAACCGTCCTAAGAAGGACGGGTTGCATCTAAACTATAGAGGCACAAATAGCTCACTGGGCTAAATCGCTGGCTTTGAAAGCAGACCAAGGCAAGCCAGCAGCACGGTTTGATTCCCGTAACAGCCTCCCCGAACAGGCGCCGGAATGTGGCGACTAGGGGCTTTTCACAGTAACTTCATTTGAAGCCTACTCGTGACAATAAGCGATTTTTGTTTCATTTTTTCATATCCTGGCCGCGAGGTTTGCTTGAGTCACACGGGAGGGTTTAAACTAGTATGGCAGGCGGGTGGGTACCGGAGCAATAGGTCAGAAGGTGAAAAAATTGAGGGAGAACTAGGGAATAGGGCCAGTATCGCTCTGAGGAAGAGCAGACAGTGAGATGTTGCTGAAAACAGCGGGACTGGTGGCCTGAATTGCATATGTTTTAATGCAAGAAGTATAACGGGTAAGATGTGGAGATGCCGGCGTTGGACTGGGGTGAGCAGAGTAAGAAGTCTGAGAACACCAGGTTAAAGTCCAGCATGTTTGTTTCAAACACTAGCTTTCGGAGCACTGCTCCTTCCTGAGGTGAATGAATCTTTTTTTTTGTTTTACTTCTTTCCTTTTTTAAAAAAATTTAATGATCCTTCTGCAGGAATGTTGCCATGACAGAGCCCTGGTTGAGGGAAGGACAGGATTGGCAGCTAAACATTCCAGGATTTAGATGTTTCAGGCGGGATAAGAAGGGGATGTAAAAGGGGTGGCGGAGTTACGCTACTGGTTAGGGCGAATATCAAGCTGTACTGCGGGAGGACACCTCAGAGGACAGTGAGGCTATATATGGGTTAGAAATCAGGAATAGGAAGGGTGCAGTCACAAGGTTGGGTGTTTACTACAGGCCACCCAACAGCTAGTGGGAGATCGAGGAGCAGATAGGTAGACAGGAGTAAAAGCAACAGGGTTGTTGTGATGGGAGACTTTTAACTTCCCCAATATTGACTGGGACTCACTTAGTGCTTGGACGGGGCAGAGTTTGTAAGGAGCATCCAGGAGGACTTCTTAAAACAATATGTAGATAGTCCAACTAGGGAAGGGGCGTACTGGACCTGGAATTGGGGAATGAGCCCAGCCAGGTGGTAGAAGTTTCAGTAGGGGAGCATTTCGGGAACAGTGACCACAATTCAGTAAGTTTTAAAGTGCTGGTGGACAAGGATAAGAGTGGTCCTAGGGTGAATGTGCTAAATTGGGGGAGGGCTAATTATAACAATATTAGGTGGGAACTGAAGAACCTAGATTGGGGGCGGATGTTTGAGCGTAAATCAACATCTGACATGTGGGAGGCTTTCAAATGTTAGTTGAAAAGAATTCAGGACCGGCATGTTCCTGTGAGGAAGAAGGATAAATATGGTAAATTTCGGGAACCTTAGGTAACGAGAGATACTGTAGGCCTCGTCAAAAAGAAAAAGGAGGTATTTGTCAGGGCTAGAAGGCTGGAAACAGACGAAGCCTGTGTGGAATATAAGGAAAGTAGGAAGGAACTTCAGCAAGGAGTCAGGAGGGCTAAATGGGTCACCAAAAGTAATTGGACAATACGGTTAAGGAAAATCCAAAGGCTTTTTACACGTACATAAAAAGCAAGAGGGTAACCAGGGAAAGGATTGGCCCACTGAAGGACAGGGGAAGGAATCTATGTGTGGAGCCAGAGGAAATGGGCAAGGTACTAAATGAATACTTTGCATCAGTATTCACCAAATAGAAGGAATTGGTGGATATTGAGTCTGAAGTGAAAAACAAGGGCTGAACCCAGGATGAAGATGGCTGGTTATGATTATCCTCCCTTATTTTCTGAAAGGGAATCATACGACCAATGGAGAAGTGCGGTAGTTATGTGGACTAAGGTGACTACTTTAGGAAAGAGAAAGCGAAGTATGGCATTGGCTCTTTGGCTCTTTCTTTACCGTATGGCAGTAAAATCCGAAACAAAGTGCTTTCTGAGCTGGAATTGGAAGAGTTAGACTCAGAAGAAGGTCTGGCGACTTTATTACTTTATATTGATAAGATTTATAAAAAAGATGACTTGTTAAGTGCGTATGAAGCATGGTCGGATTTTGATAGGTTCCGGAAAATGGAGGATTTATCTATGGAAGACTACATAATGGAATTTGGCAGACTATACAAAAGGCTGCAGAAGCACAGGCTGGAATTTCCAGTCTGTGTTGGCCTTTAAATTACTTGACTGTGCTAGAGTGAGCAACATGGATAGGCTCCTGGTTTTGACAGGAGTTCAGTTTACGGATAACGATACCTTATTCGAACAGATGACAACAACTTTTTAAAAAAAATTTGGGGAAACATTCGATTCCAATGGCTCTGATGACCCAAATAGGTCAGCCTGCTATAAGGCAGAATATGGAAGATACACTACTAACAGGATGGCGAAATCGTATGGCTACGAACAGGCCTCAAGACTATAAAAGGAGATCGAGACAAGGAAATTATTAAGACAGAAACCCAGTTAGAACCTACACTAGGAGGATGAACCCCAGAAGTGCACGGGGCATGATAAATAGATGTTTTCGATGTGACTCTCAATACCATTATGCTTTCAACTGTCCAACTCGTTATAATAGAGTATTTGAAGCAACACATGACACAGAAGAGTCAGAAGAGGAAAAAGATAGTGACCAGAAAGAAGGCATTGTCCTATTAACAAGCTGTTTTACGCCGGTAATGAGGGTGTTGGTTGCAGAATCTTTCAACTGTGCTGTATTGGACAGTGGCTGCACATCTACTGTGTGTGGGATTGACTGGTTAAAATGTTATCTGGACTCATTGGATGCTGAAAATCGTAACAAGGTTAAGGAATTTGAAAGTTCCACAAGTTTCAGGTTTGGGGATGATAATACTCTGAAGTACTCTGAAGTATTAACACCCCATGAACAATACCCCCTCAGCTTCAAGAGAAAAAGAACAAAGAGAAAAACCAAAAAAGAGAGAGATAGCACCCTCCACAAACCCATGTGCACAGTTCTCCCTCCCCCCTATCCTTACCCCCCGGGTTGCTGCTGCTGTCGGCCTCTTTTCCTACCGTTCCGCCAGGAAGTCCAGAAAAGACTGCCACCGCCTGAAAAACCCTTGTACTGATCCCCTCAGGCCAAATTTCACCCGCTCCAATTTAATGAACCCCGCCATATCCGAGATCCAGGCCTCCACGCTTGGGGGCCTCGCATCCTTCCATTGGAGCAAGATCCTCCGCCGGGCTACTAGGGACGCAAAGGCCAGGACCCCGGCCTCTATCGCCTCCTGCACTCCCGGCTCCACTGCAACCCCAAAAATTGCGAGTCCCCAGCCTGGCTCGACCCTGGATCCCGCCACCCTCGACACCGTCTTTGCTACCCCCTTCCAAAACTCCCCCAACGCTGGGCACGCCCAAAACATATGGGCGTGGTTCGCTGGGCTCCCCGAGCACCTAGCACACCTGTCCTCGCCCCCGAAAAACCTACTCATCCTCGTCCCAGTCATGTGGGCCCTATGCAGCACCTTGAACTGTATGAGGCTTAGCCTCGCACAGGAAGAGGAGGAATTCACTCTCTCCAGGGCATCCGCCCACGTCCCCTTCTCAATCTCCTCCCCCAGCTTCTCTTCCCACTTCCCCTTCAGTTCCTCCACCGAGGCCTCGTCTACCTCCTGCATTACCCGGTATATGTCCGAGATCCTCCCTCCTCCGACCCACACCCCCGAGAGCACCCTATTCCACACCCCGCAGCAAGGGGAACCCCTCCACCTGCTGCCTGGCAAACGCCCTCACCTGGATGTACCTAAACATGTTCCCCGGGGGGGAGCCCAAACTTCCCCTCCAACTCCCCCAAGCTCGCGAACCTCCCCTCCACAAACAGGTCCCTCAACCTCCTAACCCCTGCCCTGTGCCAGCCCAGACTTCCGCCATCAATCCTCCCTGGGACAAACCGATGGTTCCCCCGTATCGGGGCCTCCATTGAGCCCCCCATTTCTCCCCTGTGCCGTCTCCATTGCCCCCAAATTTTGAGGGTAGCCGTCACCACCGGGCTCGTGGTATACCTCGTTGGAGGGAGCGGCAACGGCGCCGTTACTAGCGCTTCCAGGCTCGTGCCCACACAAGACGGCGCCTCCATCCTCTTCCACGCTGCCCCCTCCTCGTCAATTGCCCACTTACGCACCATCGCCCCGTAGTACCCACAGAGGTTGGGCAACGCCAGCCCCCCCCATCCCTACTTCGCTCCAGGAACACTCTTCGAACCCTCGGAGTCCCATGCGCCCACACAAAACCCGTGATACTGCTGTTGACCTTCCTGAAAAAGGCCTTCGGGATAAGGATGGGGAGGCACTGGAACAAGAACAAAAACCTCGGGAGCACCCTCATCTTGACGGACTGCACCCTCCCCGCCAGTGACAGCGGTAACATATCCCATCTCTTAAACTCCTCCTCCATCTGCTCCACCAATCTTGTGAGGTTGAGCTTGTGCAGGGCCCCCCAGCTCCCCTCCACCTGGACCCCTAGGTACCTAAAACTCTTCCCTGCCTGCTTCAATGGGAGCCTACCAATCCCCTCCTCTTGATCCCCCGTTGGCCAGGGATTTTAATGACATTGTGGCCATGGACCTTGAGATCTGGGATAAAGCAAATAATATATTGATTTTGTAGATTTAGCAATCAGATTTAGTCAATCAACGATTGTACGAAGTAAAGAAAAGAGAGTAATTTTGGATCAAATTGTGGAAAAATGGATCGGGACAGGAATGGGTCCACTAGCAAAATTCTTTACGGACAATGGGGGAGAATTTGCTAATATGTGTGAAAACATGAATATCAGAGTTATGAACACGGCTGCAGAAAGCCCATTTAGTAATGGTGTCTGCGAAAGGAATCATGCTGTTATCGATGACATGCTTCGGAAAATTTTGGGAGATCGACCAAACTGCATACTAAATTCGGCTTTAGCATGAGCGGTACATGCAAAGAATTCATTGCAGATGGTTGGTGTTTGGTAGAAATCCTAAAATTCCCTCCATTTTGGATGACCAGCCTCCAGCTTGGGAAGGGACTACAATTAGCTCAGGTTTTGCTGAACATTTAAACACGTTACATAGCAGTAGAAAAGCTTTTTTGGAAGCAGAAGTCTCTGAAAGACTTCACAGAGCTTTAAGACATAATGTACGGCCATCAGATGCCGTTTTTCAGCAAGGAGACATGGTATACAAAAAGAGAGATAATTCTAATGAATGGAAAGGCCCAGGGAAGATCATAGGCATAGATGACAAAACATTTATTTTGCAACATGGTAATCAAACTTTTAGGGTACATTCCTCAAGGATAATGGGTACCGATTACAAATTTTCAAATTTAGACAGAGCAGACAGACATGACGAGGAGCCAGTGTCATCTGGTACGCATGTGTTACAGAACTATGAGGACCAGTTAACTGATATAGACTGGGTTTCTGTAGAGGAACACAACACTTCTGATAAATTAGATCAGGCCATTTTTCCGAAAGGGCAACTGCCAAAGGTTGGTACAAAAGTGACATACTTGCCTGAAGGGTCTAGTCAATGGAAGGATGCAACTGTTATTAGTAGAGCAGGGAAGGCCACTGGAAAGTATAAACATTGATTGAATGTACAGCATTCAGGGGAGGAAGTTAAGACAATGGATTGGGAAAACTAAGTTCAAAAATGGAGGGCACAGAAACGCAGTGCCAGTTCAGATAGTACATCAGATAGCGAACAGGTTCGCAGGAAAAGGTCGAGAACTATTGAAAGGACATCCCGCTACAGAAGAGAAAGATCAAGCAGTAGCAGTACAGAACGAGACACCAGGCAGGAGAGGGGACGTAGTTTATCAAGATCTCGGAACAGGAGTAAGACTACGGATACTAATAGAAGTAGAAGCCCACATGCACGTTAGATTTTGGTGGCTTCAAATAAATTAGATGAAAAAGTTATCAGAGATGCTAAACAACAAGAATTGCATAGTTGGAGTGAATTTGGGGTACACACGGAAGTACCGGAAGCACGGTAGCATTGTGGACAGCACAATCGCTTCACAGCTCCAGGGTCCCTGGTTCGATTCCGGCTTGGGTCACTGTCTGTGTGGAGTCTGCACATCCTCCCTGTGTGTGCGTGGGTTTCCTCCAGGTGCTCCGGTTTCCTCCCACAGTCCAAAGATGTGCAGGTTAGGTGGATTGGCCATGATAAATTGCCCTTAGTGTCCAAAATTGCCCTTAGTGTTGGGTGGGGTTACAGGGTTATGGGTATAGGGTGGAGGTGTTGACCTTGGGTGGGGTGCTCTTTCCAAGAGCCGTTGCAGACTCGATGGGCTGAATGGCCTCCTCCTGCACTGTAAATTCTATGTAAAAAAAGCTCTATCCCATAGATGGATTTGTACAGAAAAAGTTCTTCCAGATGGAACTTGTAAGGCAAAGGCCAGGCTTGTGGCAAGGGGATTTGAAGAAAACTTAGAAGATCAGGACTTAAGGGTAGATTCACCTACAGCAGGAAAGGTTATTTTAAAAATCTTCTTGGCTCTATTAGCCACAAAGGCATGGGAATGCAAATCTATAGAAATAAAAGCTGCCTTTTTGCAGGGGCATCAGCTCCAGAGAGACATTTTTCTCCGTCCTCCTAAAGAAGCAGCTAACACAGAAGGGGTACTCTGGAAGTTGAACAAATGTGTATATGGATTAAATGATGCATCTAGAGTGTGGTACTTTTCGGTAAGATCAGTCTTGTTAAAGTTAGGCTGGTGCCAGTTGAAAGCGGATCCTGCAATGATTTACTGGCACTATAAAGGAAATCTTGCTGGCATCTTTATGATGCATGTTGATGATTTTTTGTGGGGTGGGACTAGTGATTTTGAAGCTATTGTAATCTCTGGTTTGAGAAAAGAATTCAGGGTTGGGAGTCAGGCTTCCGGTGCATTTAAATATATTGGTCTGGACATCGGACAGACTAAGTTAGGGGTAACTTTACGTCAGCAATCTTATTTGGAAAGCATCAGCCCAATAGCAATTAGTCGTGGCCGGGTTTCACAAAAAGGCGCAATGGTTTTGAAGATAGAAAAAGAGCAACTGCGAAGTTTAATTGGGCAACTGAACTGGTTAGGATGTCTGAGAGTTGAGTACAAAAATGAATGACCCCAAAGTGGAAGACATCATAAGAGCAAATAAAGTGTTGGCCAAACTAAAAATGCAGGAGTGTGTTTTGAAGTTCCCGGTTTTAAGTGATCTTAGGCATTTGAAACTCATGGTTTATAGTGATAAGTCCTTTGCAAATATATGTGATGGAGTTTCAAGCGCAGGAGGTTTTATAATTTTCCTTTTGGGGAACAATGGTAAATGTTGCCCTCTTGTGTGGGAAACAAAGAAAATAAGGAGAGTGGTCAAAAGCACTTTGGCTGCTGAGACGTTAAGCTTAGTGGAAAAATTAAATGAAATGAAAATTACTTCTTGTCATGAGTAGGCTTCAATGAAGTTACTGTGAAAAGGCCCTAGTCGCCACATTCCGGCGCCTGTCCGTGGAGGCTGGTACGGGAATTGAACCGTGCTGCTGGCCTGCTTGATCTGCTTTAAAAGCCAGCGATTTAGCTCAGTGAAGCGGTGGATATGGCCTTTATACAAGTCAGATATTGACAGAAATTTTGGGATTAGGGGATTTGGGTAATATACCTATTGACTGTCACATTGACAATAAATCAAAGTATCAATGCAAAGAGGTTACGGATAGACATCGCAAGTTTGAAGCTAATGTTGGACAGAGGGGAAATAACAAAAATTAAATGGGTTGACAGTAGCTATCAACTGTCAGACTGTTTTACGAAAAGAGGGGCTAGTTCACAGAAACTTTTGGATATTGTGAATGAGGAGCGCCTGTTTCTGTGAATGTTTTTTTTTCTTCTACTCAAAAGAAAAGGGGGGGGATCACATGTGTGTTTTAGCTTCTTGAAATTTTAGTTTTTTGAAATTTTGTCTTCACCTAATTGTGTTTTTCTCCAAGGAAGGGGAGACTGTTAAGTAATGGGTTAAGAGACATTGCAATTAGTTGTCTCATTTATGTTAAGTGTTCAATGATTGTCTCATTTATGTTAAGTGTTCAGTGATTGACACTGATATGTAAAGGGCTTCAGGTGGCCTCTGGATCTGGTGATGTGATGATAGAGTTTAGTGCAGAGTCTGTTAAAGTGAAATAAAGGTGTTTATGAAAAGGAGCTGGACTTTTGTCTCTTCATACCACAGCATCGATTACGTCTAACACAATGTTCTAACCAATGAAACCAAGCATCCTGTCCACCTGTAACTCCACTTTCAAGGAGCTATGAATCTGGGCTCCCAGATCTCTTTCTTCTATAACTCTCCCCAACTCTTTACCATTAACTGAGTAGGTCCTGCCCCGATTTGATCTACCAAAGTTCATCACCTCACATTTATCTAAATTAAACTCCATCTGCCATTCGTCGGCCCACTGGCTCAATTGATCAAGATAACATTTCTGGATAACCTTCTTCTCCAATCTTGGTGTCATCTGCAAACTTAATAACCATGCCTCCTAAATTCTCATCCAAATCATTAATATAAATAACAAGTAACAGTGGACCCAGTGACCCCTGACGCACACCGCTGGTTACAGGCCTCCAGTTTGAAAAACAACACTCTACAACCACCCTTGTCTTCTGTCGTTAAGCCAATTTTGTATCCAATTGGCTACCTCACCCTGGATCCCATGAAATTTAACCTGATGCAACAACGTACCCCACTAAAGTCCATGTAGACACCATTGACTGCACTGCCCTCCTCTACCTTGGTTACTCCTTCAAAAAACTCAATCAAATTCATGAGACATGATTTTCCACTATGTCCTTAACCAAGTCTCTATCCACATCAGTACATTTCCCCCAATACCATGAGCTTTAATTTTGCTCACAAATCACTTGTGTGGGATCTTGTCAAAATCCTTTTTCTAAGACCAGATACACAACATCTACTGGTTCATCCTTGTCCCCACCACTGGTCACATCCTCAAAAAAACTCCAGAAGATTTGTCGAGTATCATTTCCCTTTAGTGCTGACTTGGAACAGTCTTGTCCCCACTTTACAAATGCGCAGTTATTTCACACTTAATAATTGATTCTAGCATTTTCCACACTGCACATGTTTTTCTTTTAAATTATTTTTATTCAAATTTTTATCAAAATATAATTTTTTTGCATAACCATTAGCAACATTTAACATAACAAAATAAATGTTAACCATATATACAGAAAAAGGCAAACTTTATTTTCTCGAGACTGAGAAACCCAGCCATGTCACTAACCCAGGTCTCTACTCTCGGGGGCTTCGAGTCCCTCCACATTAAAAGGCTTGGCCTCTTTCGCTTCCTGAACTCCCGGATCATCTGACACACCAAAGATCGCTATCTCTGGACTCAGCACCACCCACGTGCCTAAGATCTTGGACATTGCCTTCGCAAATCCCTGCCAGAATCCCTTAAGAGCCACTCATGCCCAGAACATATGGACATGATCGGCAGGGCTTCCCGCACACCTCGCACATTTGTCCTCAACCCCAAAGAACTTGCTCATCCTGGTTGCCATCAAGTGTGCCTGGTGGACCACCTTAAACTGGATTAAGCTACGCCTGGTGCATGATGAAGAGGAATTGACCCTGTTTAGGGCATCCGCCCACAGGCCCACGTCCAGCTCCCTGTCTAGCTCCTCCTCCCATTTGCCCTTAAGTTCCTCCACTGGGGCTTCCTCCGCCTTCTGAAGTTCCCGGTGGATGTCCGACACCTTCCCCTCCCCTACTCAGGTGCCGGAGACCACCCTATCCTGTATCCTGCGTGGGGGTAGCAACGGAAATGTCACCACCTGTTTTTTGAGGATGAAGGTATCTGAAAGCATTTCCCAGGGGCAGCACGGTAGCATTGTGGATAGCACAATTGCTTCACAGCTCCAGGGTCCCAGGTTTGATTCCCGGCTTGGGTCACTGTCTGTGCGGAGTCTGCAATCCTCCCTGTGTGTGCGTGGGTTTCCTCCGGGTGCTCCGGTTTCCTCCCACAGTCCAAAGATGTGCAGGTTAGGTGGATTGGCCATGATAAATTGCCCTTAGTGTCCAAAATTGCCCTTAGTGTTGGGTGGAGTTACTGGGTTATGGGGATAGGGTGGAGGTATTGACCTTTGGTAGGGTGCTCTTTCCAGGAGCTGGTGCAGACTCGATGGGCCGAATGGCCTCCTTCTGCACTGTAAATTCTATGATCTATGAACCTATGAACTCCTCACCGAATCCAAACCTTCTTAGCGCTTCCCACAAGTACTCCCATTCCACCCAGTCAAAGGCTTTCACTCATCCATTGCCGCCACTACTTCTGCCTCCCCTCCCTCTGAGGGCATCATGATGATGTTAAGGAGCCTCCGTACATTGGAGTTCAATTGCCTGCCCTTGACGAAGCCTGTCTGATCCTCTCCTATCACCCCAGGGACACAGTCTTCAATTCTAGCAGCCAAGATCTTGGCCAGCAGTTTGGCATCTACATTCAGGAGCAATATCGGTCTATAAGATCAACACTGTAGCGGATCTTTCTCTCGTTTGAGGATGGGTGAAATCGAAGTCTGTGACATTGTTGGGGGGGCGGGCCCCTCTCTCTTTGGCCTCAGCAGGAGTGGGCACACCAGCTCCGAAAATTTCCAGTAGAATTCGATAGGATAGCCATCCAGCCCCGGGGCCTTGCCCGACTGCATGTTCCCTAGGCCCTTTACAATCTCCTCCAACTCAACCGGGGCCCACAGTCCCTCCACCAGATCCTCTTCCACCTTTGGAAACCTCAGTTGGTCCATGAATTGCTTCATCTCTTCCCCTCCCAGCTGGGGCTCTGACTCACAACTTACCGTAAAACAAAAATGAAAATGCTCGCTCGTAGATACATCTGTTGGCTTGGCATAGATAAGGATATTGAACATGTCCCAGTGTGACCTCTGTTAAACACAGCTGACGCTGCCACCTACAGCTAACCTTCACCCTTGGGAGTGGCCTGGTCACCCATGGATGAGGGAACATGTGGACTTCACTGGTAAGATGTTCATGGTAAGATGTTCCTCGTTTTGGTCGACGCCCATTCAAATTGGTTGGAGGTTCAAGAGATGGGAACAACAACCTTGGCGGCCACAGTAGAGGCTGTGTGGCAGGTGTTGGCTAGGCATGGCCTCCCCAAAGTAATAGTGTCTGACAACGGCACTCCCTTCATTGGCGAGGTCTTTCAGCATTGGTACTCATTTTCCAGCAAGCGTTTGTTCACTCCCTCAGGGTCCATGACCATGTTGCCGTCCAACACCGCAGATGTTAGGCTAACCGGTCTATAATTGCCCATTTTCTTTCTCCTTCCTTTTTTGAAAAGTGGGGTTACATTAGCTACACCCCAATCCATTGGAACTCTTGCTGGAAAATGATCACCAATGCTGAAAGACCTCGCCAATGGAGGGAGTGCCGTTGTCAGACACTGTTACTTCAGGAAGGCCATGCCTAGCCAACACCTGCCACACAGCCTCTACTGTGGCCGCCAAGGTTGTTGTTCCCATCTCTTGAACCTCCAACCAATTTGAATGGGCGTCGACCAAAACGAGGAACATCTTACCATGAACATCTTACCAGTGAAGTCCACATGTTCCCTCATCCATAGGTGACCAGGCCACTCCCAAGGGTGAAGGTTAGCTGTAGATGGCAGCGTCAGCTGTGTTTAACAGGGGTCACACTGGCACATGTTCAATATCCTTAACTATGCCAAGCCAACAGATGTATCTACGAGCGAGCATTTTCATTTTTGTCTGGGCACTGCATAATTCTATGTAATTCTTGCAACAACAGCTCTTGGGCTGGGAGTGGGGTGGCACTGCCACTTGGGAACGCCAGAGTATGACTCCATCCTCACAACTGTCCTTACAGAGATCTTTATTAGTCTGATTTGTCGTTGTGCCACCCAGTTAAGATCATGCGTTTCACTTTGGGCAAGACTGGGTTCTGTTTTGTGCAATTCTTTGTGGCTGGACACAATTGACAAGGTGTCTAAAATGTTCGATGGTAAGATGATTTCTAAAGTTATTGGAGAAGGTACGAGGTTCTTTGGAAGTGGGAGCCGACTCAACACATCAGCATTCGAAATCTGTGTACCTGGCCTATGCTGAAAGATGTAATCAGAGGACGCTGGCAAGAAAGCACATCATTGTATTCTGGCAGAGGCGATTGGTGGTATCGGCTTATCTTCACGAAGGAGCTCCAGCAGAGGCTTATGGTCCGTTATTATCGTGGAAAGCCACCTGAAAACAGACTGGTGAAATTTCTTGATGCCGCAGATTACAGCAAGGCTTTCCTTCTCAATTTGGGTGTATTTACGCTCAGCATCAGGAAGCATTCTTGAGATGAACGTCTATCTGAGCCTTCATGCATTGTATGGGCTAGAACTGCCCATATCCCATACGGTGATACATCGTAGGTCAGAATTATGTGTTTTCTCTGGTCAAAGTGAACCAAGTGGCTGGATGATTGTTAGACCTATTTAACGTGTTGGAAGGCTTGTTCCTGTGGTTCCTTCCAATGCCAATGTTGGTGTTTTCGCAAGAGAATTTTGTAGTGGTGCCACAGTAATTGCTGGTTTGGGAATAAAACTTCCATCCCAAAGAAGGACTTTAATTCTGCCATATTCTTAGGTGCTGAGTCTTCTCTTATGGCTCTCATCTTGTGTTCAAGTGGGTGTAGACCTTTTTGAGTCCACTTTGAACCCAAGCTAAGTGATCTCATTAACTTGGGAAGTGCAAGCCTTGCATTTCAGTCTGATTTCTGTCATGATATGCAGATAATGAGATACAGACAGGCAGCTAATGAACACAGAGCACAGGACATAACCAATCAGCAGGCAGAACACTTGGGGGTGGTTTCCCATGATAAAAGGCACGAGACACTCACACTCGGCCTCTTTCCACTGAGGACATCTACAGAGTGAGTCGGGTGTATATGTCACAGAACACCTCCAGCACGTGGCTAAGAGCTAGTCTGGTTCAGTCACGCAGAGTAATCACACTTAGGTTAGCAGAGAGTCGAACACACAGAGAACTGTGCTAACTGTGACAGGTTCAATAAATCAGATTGAACTAACTTCAAGGTCTGGAGTCTCTTTCAGTTAAAGCTGCATCCAGTTGCAGCCCATGTTATCTCAGTGTGCTTAACACGACAATTTCCACATCTCTGAATTTTCTCAAAACCTCTTCTAAGCTTGCCACTCGTGTGAAGTTTCTGTTACTAGAGTGTTATCTGGGTAAATCACAACCTTCAGGAAGCCCTGGAGCAGATTTTCCATTGTGTGCTGGAATATCGCGTAGACTGAGTAAATGCCAAAGGGTGAAACAGGCCTTTATGCATGTTAATCGTCACAAACTTTCAGGAAACCTTTTAGCTATGAGGAGAGGTTAGATAAACTTGGTCTGTTCTCACTGAAACGATGGAGGTGGAGAGGTGATCTGATAGAGGTCTTCAAGATTATGAGTGGCATGGACAGAGTGGATAGTCAGATGCTCTTTCCTAGGGTAGGAGAGTCAAGTACTAGCGGACATAAGTCTAAAGAACGTTGGGAAAGGTTTAGAACAGATGTGCGAAGTATGTTTTTTTACACAGAGGGTGGTAAATATATGGAAAGCGCTGCCTGGGGAGGTGGTGGGAGCAGTTACGATAGGGGCATTTAAATGACATCTAGACAAATATATGAATAAGTGGGAATGCAAAGATACGGACTCCGTAAGTGCATACGGTTTTAGTTTAGGCAGATACCATGGTCGCCGCAGGCTTTGAGGGCCGAAGGGTCTGTTCCTGTGCTGTATTGTTATTTGTTCTTTGTTCTTGAATCTTCATCCAGTTCTAGCTGCAAGTAAGCAGGTTGTGTTTGGTGTGCGTGAGGCCCCTCGCCAACCTCACTTCGGGTCTTCAATTCGTGGAGTTGGGCAGTTATCTATTTAGGCTGCCTGGTTGATTGTCATCCTCACATATCCTAATGGAATGGTCTGACTTTAATATAGGGATGTTGGGGGCTACCCATCCTGAAAACTGCACAGGTTGTATAATTCCTAATTCTTCCAGGGGTTCAAGTTCAACTTCCACTTTTTGGTGCAAGTCATGGTCCTAAAAACGTTAGTGTTGAGTCTAGTTTAAAATAAATCTTGACCTTTACTCCCATAGCACTGCAGCCGCACAGCACCATGGACCCAGGTTAAGTTCTGGAGTCTGTGTGAAGTTTGCACATTCTGTGTGGGTTTCCTTAGAGTGCTCCGGTTTCCTCCGACAGCCCAAAGTTGTGCAGGTTAGGTAGATTGACCATGCTAAGTTGCGCCTCGGTGTCCAAAGATGTGCAGGATAAATGGGGTTACAGGGATAGGGCAGGGGAGTGGCCCTGGTTGGGATGCTCTTTCAGAGGGTCGGTGAATCTCCCAGATTTCCCAGGTTGGTCAGATGGGCAGATCAGTGGCAGATGGAATTTAACCCTGAAAAGTGCGAGGTGATGCACCTTGGAAAGAGTAACAAGACCCAAGGGTCAGCATGTGTGCAGGAAGTGTATCCAGTTACAGCTCCTGGAAGCTCGAGTTTCAGAGCTGGAGCAGCGGCTGGAGACTCTGTGGATCATCCATGAGTCGGAGAGCATCGTGGATAGCACATATGGAGAGGTGGTCACACTGCAGGCTCAGGCTCCGCAGGCAGGAAGGGAATGGATGACCACCAGACAGAGCAAGAGAGCGAGGCAGGTAGTGCAGGAATCCCTGTGGCCATTCGCCAGCAGAACAGATATACTACCGCTTTGGATACTGTTGAGGGGAATGGCCTCTCAGGGGAAAACAGCAACAGCCAAACTCGTGGCACCACGGTTGGTTCTGCTGCAGAGGGGAGGGGTGATAAGTGTGACAGTGCAATAGTTATAGGGGATTCAATTGTAAGAGGAATAGACAGGCGTTTCTGTGGCCGCAAATGAGACTCCAGGATGGTATGTTGCCTCCCTGGTGCTCTGGTCAAGGATGTCTCGGAGCAGGTACAGGACATTCTGGAGGGAGAGGGTGAATAGCCAGTGGTCGTGGTACACATTGGTACAAACGATATAGGTAAAAAAAGGGATGAGGTCCTAAAACCAGAATACAGGGAGCTAGGAAGGAAGTTAAGAAATCGGACCTCAAAGGTAGTGATCTCAGGATTACTACCGGTGCCACGTGCTAGTCAGAGTAGAAATGACAGGATGTATAGGATGAATATGTGGCCGAAGGGATGGTGTCAGGGGGAGGGTTTCAGATTCCTGGGGCGTTGGGACCGGTTCTGGGGGAGGTGGGACCTGTACAAACTGGACGGGTTACACCTGGGCAAGACTGGAACTATTTGCTAGAACGGTTGGGGAGTGTTTAAAATATTGTGGCAGGGGGATGGGAAACGATGCAGGAAGTCGGAAGGTAGTAAAACAATGGCAGAAACAAAAGGCAGTAAGGGGGAAAAGTGTAAGGCAGAGGAGCCACAGTCAAAATTCAAAAAGGGCGACAAAAATCAAAAAGGGCGACAGTACAAGGTATAGTGACTGAGCGGAGCTCAGTGAATAGGCCCAGTAATACTAAAAGGACAAAAAAATGGGAAGTAAAAACATAAATGGAAATCGACGTGGCAGGTTGTTACATGAAGATATGGGTTCAACGACAAGGAAAATTAGGAGAAACGTGAAGAGAAAAAATAACTGAGGAGAGGTTACTGATCCAGGTGTTAAGATTCAAAACAATGGTATAAAAGCAAACGTAAGTGTACTTTACCTGAATGCTCGTAGTATTCGGAATAAGATAAATGAGTTGATGGCGCAAATCATCGTAAATGACTGTGATTTAGTGGCCATTACTGAAACATGGTGAAAGGATGGTCATGACTGGGAGTTAAATATCCAAGAGTATCAAACTATTTGGAAGGACAGAGTGGTGTTGCTCTGTTATTTAAGGATGACATCCGGGCAATAGTAAGGGATGACATTGGTGCTATGGAGGATAAGGCTGAATCCATTTGGGTGGAAATCTGGAATAGTAAGGCGAAAAAGTCACTGGTCTGAGCAGTCTATAGGCCATTACAGTGGAGCAGGCAATAAACAAAGAAATAACTGATGCATGTGGAAGTGGTACAGTAGTTATCATGGGAGATTTTAATCTACATGTCGATTGGTTTAACCAGGTCGGTCAAAGCAGCCTTGAGGAGGATTTTATACAATGTATAGTTTCCTAGAACATTATGCAATGGAACCTACGAGGGAACAAGCGGTCCTAGATCTGGTCCTGTGTAATGAGACAGGATTGATTAATGATCTCATAGTTAGGGATCCTCTCGGAAGGAGCGATCATAATATGGTGGAATTTAAAATGCAGATGGAGGGTGAGAAGGGAAAATCAAACACTCCTGTTTTGTGCTTAAACAAAGAAGATTACAATGGGATGAGAGAAGAGCTTGCTATGATCTAAGGTAGACTGGGAGCAAAGACTTTATGGTGAAACAGTTGAGGAACAGTGGAGAACCTTCCAAGCGATTTTTCACTGCTCAGCAAAGGTTTATACCAACAAAAAGGAAGGACGGTAGAAAGAGGGAAAATCGACCGTAGATATCTAAGGAAATAAGGGAGGGTATCAAATTGAAGGAAAAAGCATATAAAGTGGCAAAGATTAGAGGACTGGGAAATCTTTAGGGACAACAGAAAGCTACTAAAAAAAGCTATAAAGAAGAGTATGAGAGTAAACTTGCTCAGAATATAAAAACAGACAGTAAAAGTTTCTACAAACATATAAAATAAAAAAGAGTGGCTAAGGTAAATATCGGTCCTTTCGAGGATGAGAAGAGAGATTTAATAATGGGAGATGAGGAAATGACTGAGGAACTGAACAGGTTTTTTGGGACAGTCTTCACAGTGGAAGACACAAATAACATGCCAGTGACTGATGGAAATGAGGCTATGACAGCTGAGGACCTTGAGATGATAGTTATCACTAAGGAAGTAGTGATGGACAAGCTAATGGGGCTAAAGGTAGACAAGTCTCCTGGCCCTAATAGAATGCATCCCAGAGTGCTGAAACAGATGGCTATGGATATTGCAAATGCACTAGTGATAATTTACCAAAATTCACTAGACTCTGGGGTGGTCCTGGCGGATTGGAAATTAGAAAACGTGACACCACTGTTTAAAAAAGGAGGTAGGCAGAAAGTGGGTAATCATAGGTCCTTAGCTTAACTTCGGTAGTAGGGAAGATGCTGGCATCTATCATCAAGGAAGAAATAGTGAGGCATCTGGATGGAATTGTCCCATTGGGGAGACGCAGCATGGGTTCATAAAGGGCAGGTCGTGCCTAACTAAGTTAATTGATGAGGGAAGGGCTGTAGATGTCATATACATGGACTTTAGTAAAGCATTTGATAAAGTTTCCCATGGCAGGTTGATGGAAAAAATGAAGTCGTATGGGGTTCAGGGTGTACTAGCCAGATGGATAAAGAACTGGCTGGGCAACAGGAGACAGAGAGTAGTGGTGGAAGGGAGTGTCTCAAAATGGCGAAAGGTGACTAGTGGTGTTCCACAGGGATCCGTGCTCTGACCACTGTTGTTTGTGATATACATAAATGATCTGGACGAAGGTATAACTGGTAGCAGGGTAGCATGGTGGTTAGCATAAATGCTTCACAGCTCCAGGGTCCCAGGTTCGATTCCCGGCTGGGTCACTGTCTGTGTGGAGTCTGCACGTCCTCCCCCTGTGTGCGTGGGTTTCCTCCGGGTGCTCCGGTTTCCTCCCACAGTCCAAAGATGTGCGGGTTAGGTGGATTGGCCATGCTAAAATTGCCCGTAGTGTCCTAATAAAAAATAAGGTTAAGGGGGGGGGGGGTTGTTGGATTACGGGTATAGGGTGGATACGTGGGTTTGAGTAGGGTGATCATGGCTCGGCACAACATTGAGGGCCGAAGGGCCTGTTCTGTGCTGTACTGTTCTATGTTCTATGGTCTGATGAGCAAGTTTGCAGATGATACTAAGATTGGTGGAGTTGCAGAGATAGCGAGGCGGACTGTCAGAGAATACAGCAAAATATAGATAGATTGGTGAGTTGGGCAGAGAAATGGCAGATGGAGTTCAATCCAGGCAAATGCGAGGTGATGCATTTTGGAAGATCTAACTCAAGAGCAGACTATATGGTCAATGGAAGAGTCCTGGGGAAAATTGATGTCCAGAAAGATCTGGGAGTTCAGGTCCATTGTGCCCTGAAGGTGGCAACGCAGGTTGATAGAGTGGCCAAGAAGGCATAGAGCATGCTTGCCTTCATCGGACGGGGTATTGAGTACAAGAGTCGGCAGGTCATGTTACAGTTGTATCGGACTTTGGTTAGGCCACATTTGGAATACTGTGTGCAGTTCTGGTCGCCACATTACCAGAAGGATGTGGATGCTTTAGAGAGGGTGCAGAGGAGGTTCACCAGGATGTTGTCTGGTATGGAGGGTGCTAGCTATGAAGAAAGGTTGAGTAGATTAGGATTGTTTTCGTTGGAAAGACGGAGGTTGAGGGGAGACCTGATTGAGGTCTACAAAATTATGAGAGGTATGGACAGGGTGGATAGCAACAAGCTTTTTCCAAGAGTGGGGATGTCAGTTACATGGGGTCACGATTTCAAGGTGAGAGGTGAAAAGTTTAAGGGAGATGTGCGTGGAAAGTTTTTTACGCAGAGGGTGGTGGGTGCCTAGAATGCTTTGCCAGCGGAGGTGGTAGAGGCGGGTACGATAGCATCATTTAAGATGCATCTGGACAGATATATGAAAGGGTGGGGAACAGAGAGAAGTAGACCTTGGTAAATATGCAACAGGTTTAGATAAAGGATCTGGATCGGCGCAGGCTGGGAGGGCCGAAGGGCCTATTCCTGTGCTGTAATTTTCTTTGTTCTTTGTTCTTTTTTGTAATTTAGTGGAATTTTTTTGAGGGCATTGCCAGTGCAGTAGATAATGGGGAGCCAATGGATGTGGTATGTCTCGATTTCCAGAAAGCTTTTGACAAGGTGCCGCACATAAGATAAGGATACATGGCATTAAGGGTAAAGTAGTGGCATGGATAGAGGATTGGTTAATTAATAGAAAGCAAAGAGTGGGGATTAATGGGTGTTTCTCTGGTTGGCAATCAGTAGCTAGTGGTGTCCCTCAGGGTTCAGCGTTGAGCCCACAATTGTTCACAATTTACATAGATGATTTGGAGTTGGGGACCAAGTGCAATGTATCCAAGTTTGCAGACGACACTGAGATGAGTGGTAAAGCAAAAAGTGCAGAGGATCCCGGAAGTCCGCAGAGGGATTTGGATAGGTTAAGTGAATGGGCTTGTGTCTGGCAGATGGAATACAATGTTGACAAATGTGAGGTTATCCATTTTGGTAGGAATCATAACAAAAGGGATTATTATTTAAATGATAAAGTATTAAAACATGCCACTGTGCAGAGAGACTTGGGTGTGCTAGTGCATGAGTTGCAAAAAGTTGGTTTACAGGTGATTAAGAAGGCAAATAGAATGTTGTCCTTCGTTGCTAGAGGGATGGAGTTTAAGACTAGGGAGGTTATGCTGCAATTGTATAAGGTGTTAGTGAGGCCACACCTGGAGTATTGTGTTCAGTTTTGGTCTCCTTATCCGAGAAAGGACGTACTGGCGCTGGAGGGTGTGCAGAGGAGATTCACTAGGTTAATCCCAAAGCTGAAGGGATTGGATTATGAGGAGAGGTTGAGTAGACTGGGACTGTACTCGAAGGAATTTAGAAGGATGCGGGGGGGGGGGGGGGGGGGGGGGATTTATAGAAACGTATAAAATTATGAAGGGAATAGATAGGATAGATACGGGCAGGTTGTTTCCACTGGCGGGTGAAAGCAGAACTAGGGGGGCATAGCCTCAAAATAAGGGAAGTAGATTTAGGATTGAGTTTAGGAGGAACCTCTTCACCCAAAGGGTTGTGAATCTGTGGAATTCCTTGCCCAGTGAAGCAGTTGAGGCTCCTTCATTAAATGTTTTTAAGGTAAAGATAGATAGTTTTTTGAAGAATAAAGGGATTAAGGGTTATGGTGTTTGGGCCGGAAAGTGGAGCTGAGTCCAAAAAAGATCAGCCATGATCTCATTGAATGGCGGAGCAGACTTGAGGGGCCAGATGGCCTCCTCCTGCTCCTAGTTTAGTTCTTATGTTCTTATCATGTGATGCCCTGGTGATCAAGAGCATAATATTACAGTGCATGAAACTTCAAACTGATCTGAAATATTTGTGACAAGAACACAGTGACAATTTTACAATGAATGACAGGACACTAGGGAGCTCAAAGCAACGGGTGCTGGTCCACCCGTCCCTGAAGACGGTAGGACAGGTTAAAAGGGTAATTAAGAAGGCAGATGGGACACTTGGCATAGATTAAAAGAGCAGAGAGGTTATGATAGAGCTGCACAAAGCTTTGGTTAGACCACAGCTGGAGTAGTGTGTGTAGTTCTGGTCATCTCACTGGAGGATGGATATGATTACATTGGTGAGGCTGCAGAGGAGATTCACCAGAATGTTGCCTGGGATGGAGCATTTGAGCTATGAAGAGAGGGTGGGAAGGCGCAGGTTGTTTTAATTAGAGCAGAAAAGGCTGAGGAGAGATCTGATTGAGGTGTATAAGACTGAGGAGTAGGACAGGTTGGATAGGAAGCCACTGTTCCCCTTAGTTGAAGGAGCAATCACGAAGGAGCATCATTTTAAGGTGAGGTGGATGAGGTTTAGATGGGATTTGAGGAAACTTGTTTTACCTGGGGGTGGTGAGTGTCTGAAATGCACTGCCTTGGATGGTTGTGGAGGTGGGAAACCTCACAACCTTTAAAAAGTACATGGGTGAGCACTTATGTACATAGATACATAGAAGATAGGAGCAGGCGGGCCTTTTGGCCCTTCGAGACTGCTCCGCCATTTATCATGATCATGGCTGATCATCCAACTCAATAGCCCAATCCTGCATTCTCCCCATAGCCTTTGATCCCATTCTCCCCAAGTGCCTCTTAAATATATGCAATGTTTTAGCATAACCTACTTCATAATGTCATAACATTCAAGGCTATGGGCCAAGTTCCGGAAGGTGGGATTTGTGTAGATTTAGCGTGGTTTTGTCGGTGCCACTCGATGGGCCGAAGCGCCTTCCTTGTCTGTCACTGTTTGACTCTATGTAGAGATCCAAGGGACTGGGGAGAATGTGGAGTTGAAGGAAATTAGTAGAAGATAGAAAGTTGTATGAAGGAAATTAATCGGATTGATAGTTAATAAGTCCCCGGGACCTGATACTATGTATCCCAGAGTGTTGAGAGAGGTTGCTATAAAGATATTGGATGCATTGGTGATCATTGGCAGCACGTTAGCACAGTGGTTAGCACAGTTGCTTTGCAGCTCCAGGTTCGATTCCCGGCTTGGGTCACTGTCTGTGTAGAGTCTGCACATTCTCCCCGTGTCTGCATGGGTTTCCTCCGGGTGCTTTGGTTTCCTCCCACAGTCCAAAAATGTACAGGTTAGGTGGATTGGCCTTTCTAAATTGTCCTTAGTGTCCAAAAAGGTTAGGTGGGGTTCCTGGGTTACGGGGATAAAGAGGATGGGGTGGAGGCATGGGGCTTGAGTGGGGTGCTCTTTCCAAGGCCCAGTGCAGACTCGATGGGCTGAATGACCTCCTTCTGTACTGTAAATTCTATGATCTTCCCGAATTCCATAGATTGTGGAATACTTCCTGAAGATTGTAAGATAGCAAATGTCACCATACTATTTAAGAAGGGAGGGACCAAGAAGACAGGGAACTGCAGACCTTGTTAGCATTACATCAGTAGTAGGACAAAGTCTGGAATCTATTATGAAGGATGTTGTATTATAAAGGGTTGGCATGGTGGCACAGTGGTTAGCACTGATGCCTCATGGCGCCAGGAAGCTGGGTTCAATAGTACTTGGGACTTGAGTGACTGTGTGGAGTTTGAACTATCTTTCGGTGTCAATGTGGGTTTCCTCCGGGTGCTCCAGTTCCCTCCCACAGTCCAAAGATGTGCAGGTTAGGTGGATTGGCCATGCTAAATTTCCTGCATGTCCAGGGATGGGGTTACAAGGGATAGGGTATGGGCTTCGGAAGGATACTCTTTCAGAAGGTCGGTGCAGACTTGATGGGCCAAATGGCTTCCTTTTGCACTGTAGGGACTCTATGGTTTCTGTGTGATAAATAGACACTTGGACAATTATGATCTGATTGGGTTGTCAGCATGGACCTACAAATGGAAAATCATGTTTGGCCAACTTGTTGGAGTATCTTGAGGTCGTTACTGATAAAATTTATAAAGGAGAGTCGATGGACGTGGCACGTTTGGATTTTCAGAAGACTTTTGATGAAGTCCCTCACATGGGGTTAATTAGCAAAATAACAGCACATGAGATAGGAAGCAACATACTGTCATATACTGAGGATTGGTGAAAGGTAGAAAATAGAGTGTAGGAATAAACAGATCCCACATTGACAGGCTGTGGCTGGTGGGATACTACAAAGGCCAGTACTTGGGCGCAGTTATTCACAATATATACCAATGTTTTGGATGTGGAGATCAAATGTCTTATTTCCAAGTTCTCAGATGATACAAAGCCAGGTAAGAATGTGTTGTAAGGAAGATCTAAAGGGGCTACTGAAGGTGGAAAAATGTAAGGTAATCCAGTTTGGTGGAAGGAATGGGTGTGCAGAGTATTTCCTAAATGATAAGAAATTAGAAAATGTTGATGCACCAAGGGACCTGGACGTCCTTGTCCATAGTTCACAGAAAGCTAATGTGCAGGTGCAGCATGGTATGAGGAAGGCTAATGGAATGGAATTAGAGTGGCATGGTAATACAGTGGTTAGCACTGTTGATTCACAGAGCCAGGGACCCGGGTTTGATTCCCGGCTTGGTTCACTGTGTGAAGTCTGCACGTTCTCCACATGTTTGTGTGGGATTCCTCCGGGTGCTCCATTTTCCTCCCACAAGTCTCGAAAGACGTGCCTGTTGGGTGAATTGGACATTGCGAATTCTCCCTCCATGTACCCGAACAGGTGCTGGAATGTGGCGACTGGGGAATTTTCACAGTAACTTCATTGCAGTCTTAATGTAAGCCTACTTGTGACACTAATAAAGATTATTATTATTCTGTCACAAGAGGATTTGAGTGCAGGAGTCTTGCTTCAATAATATGGAAGCTTAGTTAGACCGCACCTGGAGTACTGTGTGCAGTTTTGGTCCCCTTATCTCAAAGGATATTATTGCAATAGAGGGAGTGCAATGAAGGTTTACCAGACTTGTTCCTGGGACTGTGGGAACAGAGTCTTATGAACAGAGATTGGGCAAACTGGGCCTGTATTGCATAGAATCCCTACAATGCAGAAGGAGACAATTCAGCCCATCAAGTCTGTACCCACCAACATTCTGAAAGAGCACTCTACCGAGATCCCACCCTATTCTGCAAATCTATTCTCTAGAGTTTTGAGGAATGAGAAGTGATCTTATTGAAACCTACAAAATACTTGGGGGATAGACAGAGTAGATGCAGGTAAAATGTTTCACCAGAGGGCACCATTTCAAAATAGGGGTGAAGCCACTTAGGACTGAGATGAGGAGAAATCTCTTTACACAGAAGATTGTGAATCTTTAGAATTCTCTACACAGAGGGCTGTGGAGGCTCAGTATATTTAAGATAGAGATTGATAGATTTCTGATTAACAATAATGTATAGGGTTATGGTGTAAAAGATATTAAAGTGTCTGATCAGCCTTTAACAACATTTTGACCTACTCCTGTTCCTATGTTCCTAGTCCAAGTGGTATTCTCGTAAATCTGCTGGATTCCCTCAAAGACACATTTATTCTTCCTCAGGTTATGTATCCAGACAGGAAGTGGCTAACTGTATGTTCCTGTTTGTTTAGGTGGCAATAGCAGCCGATGTTGTGGACGTGGCGTGTGGAGTGGACCACATGGTGGCTCTTACAAGATCATTCATCTGACCTGAGTGCAATGAGAGATCAGAATCTGCTCTGATTCTGGAAATTAACAGCTGCAACAGTCCCAGGTCTTTCAGCAACCACAGATTGTCCATGCTGAAGATTTCGCTGTGTGGGTTTACTTTGAACTGATTATTTCACTAATCAAGTATTCACTGAATGGAGTTCCTTTTCTCCATTGTATATCGAACTTTGAAACAAGGTTTTCTTTTTCAATGTGTCTGCTTTCCTTCCACTCACTGACCTCTTTCTTTATCTCTTGCTCTCTATATGACTTTCTTTCTCTTTCTAGCTTTGGTTAACTCTTGATAACTCTCCGATTTTCTCATTGTCCGTGACTCCGTTGTGACGTTTTCACAGCTCCACAAGTGTTATTTCACATGTTCTCGATTTTGAATATTTTCCTGACCAATCACACTGTGGAAATGGTGTTATTTTATTTTGGGAACGGAATATTCTGGTGCTAAAGGTCTTTGCTCATTTATCTCTCTGTGTGTCATTGATTTAACCACCTGTACCTTCCCCAACCCCCCATTACACGTCAGACATTTTCTTATTTTCTCATTCTATCTTTTTATACAAAAATTGTTGCAACATTTCCGATGACTGCCATCAATAGTCTCTTGAATTCCCTCATATGTTACTGTATCTAGGATACCAATAACACAACGTGCTGTGTGATGTCACAATACTGATGGTGCTTGGGGACAGTGAACAGTATAACTCCCATCCAATGTAAAAATTCACTGGTATCCGATCTTCTGCAGTGAGACGAGAAATCCTGAACTGAGGTGTGGAAGAAGAAATTCCAGATTCATGTGCATAAAAGGAAATTCTGGATCTGTGTGCGAACGAGGAAGTTCTAGATTCTCAAAATCTTGGATTCGTATGCAGAAGAGGAAAGTCTGGATTTTCAAAATTCCAGATTCTTGAGCAGAAGAGGGAATCCTGGATGGGAAAATTCCAGATTTGTGTGCGGAAGAGGAAATTCTGGATTTGCACAATTCTGGATTCGTGCGCATTAGATGAAATTACGGATTTTCAAAATCCAGGATTCGTGCGCAGAAGAGGAAATTCTGGATTTGCTAAATTTTTGATTCGTGTGCGGAAGAGGAAATTCCAGATTTGCAAAATTCCAGATTTGTGTGTCGAAGAGGAAATTCTGGATTAGAAAAATTCTGTATTTGTGTGCAAAAAGCAATTAAATAAGAAAACATCATTCAGTCTACAGACCCATTCCTTGGGACATGAGAGAATCTAATCAATTCCAGACTGCCATTCTCTCCGTGGTAATAGTGCCACTGTGGACCGTTCTTTCAATGAATATACGCTAGAATTTGAATCAGTTTCACTGACACATTTCTGCAAAGACTTTCCCTGGAGAACTGGTTCATTGATGGAGCCTTTCGATAATTGTCAGTGGATATTTAGACTGCCTGGTTCGGAGATAATCATGTCGAAATAAAGCTGGAAGTGAATTGTTGGAGAGGATTAGAGTGTGTGTTTGCACAGTGACTTTCTTTCTTATGGTTTACAACAGCTTTGAAAAGATGAATGTAGTGTACTTTACAAAATAACATTTAATGTCGTACATAGGGGAGTTCCACTCAATTGTTGTGGACATTTCATGGATTTTATTTCTGGTTTTTGCTCCTACTACTATCGGCGAACCATATATGTGAAAATCTGAAAATGTTGGTGGTAACTTCGATTGAGTTTAAATTTCTGACAATCTCTGAACAAGTCTGTGTGCTTTGGAATTGTTCAGGGGAAGGAAAGTATCTCCTCGACAGGTAAGTATAGCTATGTGGGAAAGGGTGGTATTGTTGCGTGATCTTAATAATGACACCGATACGGTTGGGGTTAAATGCAGTACTCTGGATGGTTGCCAGGGAGAGGGATTGAGTTGGTAGCATGGGGAACATAGTCTGTGGCAGACTTTGTTCCCCATATGAAAGCTTCACTGTTATATTTAAAAGGAAGAAGTTTCTGTTCATTGTCTGTAAAGAACATTTGTTCATCCTGCGATTGTAATAGGCACTAAATAAATGTTCTTTTTTCTTATTGGCCGTCTCACTGACCAATTCTGCCTCAGCCCTCACTCGTTTACAGTTCAGTTATTTGCAGTCACTCATTCCTTTCTGCATCACTAGAAGTTTTTCAAACAACTCTGATTATTCCGCTTTCAGCTGTAAGTATCCAACAAAAACGCCAAGCAGGCTTGCTTGGCGTTGAGCTGCTTTAACTAGTTAATGCTGAGGGTCTGTGTTCAACTGAGCAGGCAGGCCCTCAGTATTCATTGATTAAACGAGCTTAACACAAACAAGCAGGCCTTCAGAATTAACTAATGAAACCCAACAGGCCAGTACTCAACATTAAATAGTTTAACTAGCTGCTGGTTTCTATCAGTTTAAAGCAAAAATACTATGAGTTTAAAGCGAAAGAGGTGGTCGGGGGCAGGACAGTGTCCTGGCACTGCTCTGGGTCTCCTGGCAGTGCCAATCTGGCAATTAACTGCAAATTTGGATCCCCACACTCAGATCGCAATGTCTCGTGAGACCTAGTGGCCATCGGGAATCGCAGGAGAGGCTTCTCGCGGGATCTACCAGCCACATCCCGTTCCTAAGTGTGGGTGAATTCAGATCTGGATCTCATGAAAAAAGTTGGTGGGAATCACCCCGCCAAACTCGCCCAAAATGACACTTAGTCATTTTTGAGATAAATTGTGCTGAACGTAGATTATAAAATTCTCAGTCTGAAAGAGAAGCCAATATTGGTAAAATGACAGAAATATCAAGTGAGTTGAGTGAGAGAGATTATTGAAGGTGAGCAGAAACAGATAACCTGTGCTGAAAGTGATGAGAGGGCAGGCCATCATCAATGAGAGTGTCAGAGAATCAGAAATATTTGTTGTTGATCTGGTAGCTTTAAATCCCAGCCTGCATCTCAATCTATAACTTAGTGATTTAATCGTAAACGTCAACCAGCATCTCCTTGAAAGCTCAATCTGTTGATCTGACAATTTAAACAGCACATCTTTTAAAAGCTACTTTGAAAGCAAGCTTGTCCAACCCTGCCCTGACATCACAGTCAACCAATGAAGCCACACACACTGAGCGAGCACAGCCCAGCACAGTCCAGTCAAACACCACACAAGGTCCCAGATTTGCTCCAATCCCCCCTCTAGACCATTAGCCCCAGGCACAATGTCCCGCAATAGCCTGGAGTCATTTGAAGAAGCACATTATGATGAGTACGAGTATTACAATCTGGCAGAATACTCTGCTCACAATGGAGGGAAGGGAAGGAGCAAGAAGGAGTGGGGGCGTAATACAAACCGACACTGTCCAGCTGGGCACGAGAGGAAGATCATGGAGAAACTTTACAACAGTGAGCTGAAAAAGAAGAGAACACACAGTAAGTCCTAGGTGAGCAGTTTTCTGAACTCCCTTCTCATGTAGGTGCCTCCCTGCAGTGTGTACTCCCCCTCCCCCACAGTGCGTGCTCCCCTCACCCACAGTATGTGCTCCCCCTCCCCCACAGTGTGTGCTCCCCCTCCCCCACTGTGTGCTCCCCCTCCTCCACAGTGGGTGCTCCCCCTCCCCAATCAGTGTGCGCTCCCCCTCCCCACAGTGTGTGCTCCCCATCCCCAAACAGTGTGTGCTCCTCCTCCCCCACAGTGTTTGCTCCCCCTCCCCAAACAGTGTTTGCTCCCCCTCCCCAGTTTGCTCCCCCTCCCCAAACTGTGTGTGCTCCTCCTCCCCCACAGTGTTTGCTCCCCCTCCCCAAACAGTGTGTTTTTTTTTATAAATAATTTTTATTGAAATTTTTACAAAATATAAACATCTTAACACCCCATAAACAATGCCCCCCAGCTTCAAGAGCAACTTCAAACAAAAGGAAGAAACAAAGAAAAAGAGAAAAGAAAAAAAAAACAAACAAAGGAGAGAGATAGCACCCTCCACAAACCCTTGTGCACAGTTCTGCCTCCCCACCAAATCCTTACCCCCCCCCCCCCGGGTTGCTGCTGCTGTCGGCCTGTTTCCCTACCGTTCCGCCAGGAAGTCCAGAAAGGGCTGCCACCGCCTGAAAAACCCTTGTACTGATCCCCTCAGGGCAAATGTCATCCTCTCCAATTTAATGAACCCCGCCATATCCGAGATCCAGGCCTCCACGCTTGGGGGCCTCGCATCCTTCCATTGGAGCAAGATCCTCCGCCGGGCTACTAGGGACGCAAAGGCCAGGACCCTGGCCTCTATCGCCTCCTGCACTCCCGGCTCCACTGCAACCCCAAAAATTGCGAGTCCCCAGCCTGGCTCGACCCTGGATCCCGCCACCCTCGACACCGTCTTTGCTACCCCCTTCCAAAACTCCCCCAATGCTGGGCACGTCCAAAACATATGGGCGTGGTTCGCTGGGCTCCCCGAGCACCTAGCACACCTGTCCTCGCCCCCGAAAAACCTACTCATCTTCGTCCCAGTCATGTGGGCCCTATGCAGCACCTTGAACTGTATGAGGCTAAGCCTCGCACAGGAAGAGGAGGAATTCACTCTCTCCAGGGCATCCGCCCATGTCCCCTCCTCAATCTCCTCCCCCAGCTCCTCTTCCCACTTCCCCTTCAGTTCCTCCACCGAGGCCTCGTCTACCTCCTGCATTACCTGGTATATGTCCGAGATCCTCCCTCCTCCGACCCACACCCCCGAGAGCACCCTATCCCGCACCCCTCGTGGGGGCAGCAAGGGGAACCCCTCCACCTGCTGCCTGGCAAACGCCCTCACCTGGTTGTACCTAAATATGTTCCCCGGGGGGAGCCCAAACTTCCCCTCTAACTCCCCCAAGCTCGCGAACCTCCCTTCTACAAACAGGTCCCTCAACCTCCTAACCCCTGCCCTGTGCCAGCCCATAAATCCACCATCAATGCTCCCTGGGGCGAACCGATGGTTCCCCCATATCGGGGCCTCCATCGAGCCCCCCATTTCTCCCCTGTGCCATCTCCATTGCCCCCAAATTTTGGAGGTAGCTGCCACCACCGGGCTCGTGGTATACCTCGTTGGAGGGAGCGGCAACGGCGCCGTTACTAGCGCTTCCAGGCTCGTGCCCACACAAGACGCCACCTCCATCCTCTTCCACGCTGCCCCCTCCTCGGCCATTACCCGCTTATGCACCATCGCTGCGTTGGCCGCCCAGTAGTACCCACAGAGGTTGGGCAACGCCAGCCCCCCCCCCCCCCCCTATCCCTGCCTCGTTCCAGGAACACTCTTAGAACCCTTGGAGTCCCATGCGCCCACACAAAACCCGTGATACTGCTGTTGACCCTCCAGAAAAAGGCCTTTGGGATAAAGATGGGGAGGCACTGGAACAAGAACAAAAACCTCGGGAGCACCGTCATATTAAGGGACTGCACCCTCCCCGCCAGTGACAGCGGTAACATATCCGACCTCTTACACTCCTCCTCCATCTGCTCCACCAACCTTGTGAGGTTGAGCTTGTGCAGGGCCCCCCAACTCCCAGCCACCTGGACCCCTAGGTTCCTGAAGCTCTTCCCTGCCTGCTTCAGTGGGAGCCTACCAATCCCCTCCTCTTGATCCCCCGGATGCACCACAAACACCTCGCTCTTGCCCAGGTTCAGCTTAGACCCCGAGAAACCCCCGAATTCCCCAAGGATCCTCATCACCTCCGGCATCCCCCCCCACCGGGTCCGCCACATACAGCAGTAGGTCGTCCGCGTACAGTGACACTCGATGCTCCTCCCCACCCCGCACCATGGCCCTCCAGTTCCCTGACTCCCTCAATGCCATGGCCAGGGGCTCAATTGCCAACGCGAAGAGCAAGGGGGACAGGGGGCACCCCTGTCTCGTCCCCCGATGCAGCCGAAAGTACTCCGACCTCCTCCTATTCGTGGCTACACTTGCCATCGGGGCCTCGTAGAGCAGCCTCACCCACCGAATAAACCCCTCCCCAAACCCAAACCTCTCCAACACCTCCCACAAGTACTCCCACTCCACCCTATCGAAGGCCTTCTCCGCGTCCAACACCACCACTATCTCCGCCTCCCCTTCCACCGCCGGCATCATAATGACATTGAGGAATCTTCGCACATTTGTGTTCAGCTGCCTTCCCTTCACAAACCCCGTCTGGTCCTCATGTATGACCCCCGGCACACAATCCTCTATTCTAGTGGCCAGGATCTTTGCCAGCAGCTTGGCATCGGCGTTCAGCAACGAAATCGGCCTATATGATCCACACTGCAGAGGGTCGTTGTCCCGCTTCAGGATCAAGGAAATCAGCACCCGCGACATAGTTGGGGGCAAAGCCCCCCCCCCCCCCCCCCTCCCATGCCTCTTTAAAGGTCCGAACCAACAAGGGGCCCAACAGGTCCAAATACTTTTTATAAAATTCCGCCGGAAACCCGTCTGGCCCCGGCTCCTTCCCCGACTGCATGCTCCCTATCCCTTTGACAACCTCCTCCAACTCGATCGGTGCCCCTAGTCCCTCCACCCGCTCCTCTTCCACCCTCGGGAAACGCAACCTGTCCAGGAAGCGCCCCATTCCACCCTCCTCCACCGGGGGCTCAGAGCGGTACAGTTCCCCATAAAAGTCCCTGAAGACCCCATTGACCTCTACCCCCCTCCGCACCACCTTCCCAGCGCTATCCCTCACACCCCCAATCTCCCTGGCCGCGTCTCGCTTCCGGAGCTGGTGCGCCAGCATCCTGCTCGCCTTCTCCCCGTGTTCATACACCGCCCCCTGTGCTTTCCTCCACTGGGCTTCGCCTTTCTGGTCGTCAGTAGGTCAAATCTGGCCTGTAGGCTACGCCTCTCCCCCAGCAATCCCTCCTCCGGACCCTCCGCATATCTCCTATCCACCTGCACCATCTCCCCTATCAGTCTTTCCCTTTCCCTCTGCTCCCCCCTCTCCCTATGGGCTCGGATGGCGATCAATTCCCCCCTCATCACCGCCTTCAATGCCTCCCAGACCGTCCCCACCCGAACCTCCCTGTTATTATTGGCCTCGAGGTATCTCTCAATGCACCCCCGGACCCTCCCGGCCACCTCCTCCTCTGCCAGCAGCCCCACCTCCATGCACCAGAGCGGACGTTGGTCCCTCTCTTCCCCCAGCCCGAGGTCCATCCAGTGCGGGGCATGGTCCAAAATGGCAGTGGCGGAGTATTCCACTTCCTCCACCCTCGGCACCAGCCCCCTGCTCAGGACAAAATAGTCAATCCTCGAGTAGGCTTTATGTACATGGGAGAAAAACGAGTATTCCCTGGCCCTTGGCCTCTCAAACCTCCAAGGGTCCACCCCCCCCCCCCCCCCCCCCCATCTGGTCCATAAATCCCCTCAGCACCTTAGCCGCCGCCGACCTCCTACCCGTCCGGGACTTGGATCGATCCAATGGGGGATCCAGCACAGTGTTAAAGTCTCCCCCCATGATCAGGCCCCCCACCTCCAGGTCCGGAATGCGGCCCAGCATACGCCGCATGAACCCCGCATCGTCCCAATTTGGGGCATAAACATTCACCAACACTACCCGCTCCCCCTGCAGCTTGCCACTCACCATCACGTACCTCCCGCCACTGTCAGCCACCACCTTCAACGCCTCAAATGACACCTTCTTCCCCACCAGGATCGCCACCCCTTTACTCTTCTCGTCCAGCCCTGAGTGGAATACCTGGCCCACCCACCCCTTTCTCAGCCGGACCTGGTCCACCACTCTCAGGTGTGTCTCCTGGAGCATGGCCACATCCGCCTTCAGTCCCTTCAGGTGCGCAACTACTCGGGCCCTTTTGACCGGCCCATTCAGCCCCCTCACATTCCAGGTTATGAGCCGGATCCGAGGGCTCCCTGCACCCTTCCCCTGCCGATTAGCCATACCCCATCCCTTGCCCACCCCCGGCCAGCGTCCCACGCTCTGCCAGTTTCCCACGGCGGCACCTCCCCCCCCCCCCCCCCCTCCAGCACTCCCTGCGTCCTCCAGCTCCTTCCTGACCGTTTCAGCAGCAACCCGGTAACCCCCCCCCTCCCCTCCCCCCCCCCCCCCCCCCCCCCAGGCTAGGACCCCTCCTAGCCGTGCACCCCCCTCTACAGCACTCCCGTGGGCCAGCTATCTTCTGCTGACCCCGGCGGCTCCCGCCCTACTTTCGGCTCCTCCCAACGTGGGACTGCCCCTCCCCCATAGTGCCCATCAACCAGTCCACCCTCCCCCGCTCCTGCGAGGGAAAAGAACACCCCGCCCCCTCCCTCTCCCAGCGCGGGGAGCCCGCAGAAAGCCCGCACTTACGCCCTGCCGGGCCCCGCCTCCTCCAGGGCCGCTCCCATTGTCAGTCCCCCCCACCAGCTCCCCAAACACCCCGTTTACCCCTCAGTCCAAACCCGTCCACCCAACTCCTGCTAGAAAACCCATAAAGAAAACACCCGTATGGCATCACCCCACCCACCCTACGGTCACCCCACATTATACCCTAAACCCCGCAGATACACATACAGTATAAATAAATACAGTATTCCACAGCATCCCCCATCAGGACCCTCAGTTTGTGTCCAGTTTCTCGGCTTGCACGAAGGCCCACGCCTCCTCCGGGGACTCAAAATAGTGGTGCCGATCCTGGTAGGTGACCCACAGACGCGCCGGCTGCAGCATTCCAAACTTCACCTTCCGTCTGTGGAGCACCGCCTTCGTCCGGTTAAACCTGGCCCTCCGCCTCGCCACCTCCGCACTCCAGTCCTGGAAGATCCGCACCTCCGTGTTCTCCCATTTGCTGCTCCGCTCCTTCTTGGCCCACACTCACGATCCACAAACCGGTGGAACCTTACCAACACCGCCTGTGGCGGCTCATTCGGCTTGGGCCTCCTAGCCAGAATTCTGTGGGCCTCCTCCAACTCCAGGGGCCCCTGGAAGGACCCAGCCCCCATCAGCGTGTTCAGCATCATCACCACATAGGCCGCTAGGTCCAACCCCTCCGTGAGGACCAGGATCCGTAAATTCTTCCTCCTCGACCGGTTGTCCAACTCCTCGAACCGCTCCTGCCATCTTTTATGGAGCGCCTCATGCACCTCCAACTTCCCCACCATGGCCACGACCTCGTCCTCCCTCTCGGCGGCTTGCTGCTGCAGCTCCCGGATCGCAGCCCCCTGAGCTGTCTGGGTCTCCATCAGTTCCCTGTTGGTTATCTTGATGGACTCCAGCAGCTCCACTGTCAGATCCTGGAAGAGGCTCAGCAGAGTCGTCTGGACGCACTTCTTCAGTTCTTCAAAACTTTCGTCGGCTGCCATTTTGTCCTGCGGGTCCCGATTTTTTTCAAATTTTTCCTCCCGATTCTCTCCCTGCTCCGCTCCTGGTCTGCACCATGGGACCTCTGGGGAAACTCCTGGCCTCTTCCCCCCCGTTGGGATTTGCCTCTTAATTGAGGGGGTTGGGGGCCTTTAAAAAAGCCCCAAAGTCCGTTTCTTTCGGGAGCCTCCGAACGTGCGGCTCAGCTGGTCATTGCCGCTACCGGAAGTCGTATTGTATTATGTTGATGCCCCTGTGGGCTCCGCCTATAGCTCCACCCCCTCGGAGATGGTATATAAACCTGCAGTCTGTAGGCGGCACTCAGTACAGAGCAGTCGCAGGCAGGCACAGATCTAGCTTATTAAAACCACTGTTCACTTCTACTAATTGTCTCATGTGAATTGATGGTCGCATCAATTTAATAAGCTAAGATATTGCAATGGAAGCCGCCCTCAAACCTGATCAACTGGAACTCGACCCACAGCAGCTGAAGCCAAGGGAATCTTGTCACATTCGCTCTGCTGTTTGATGCCTACCTCGCCACCCCCTCCTCGCCCGCTGTCACCGAGGCACCCAAGCAGAGTCCCCTCCACGCCCGCGTGAGCCACAGAATCATTGTACTAATTGAGGATGCGACCACATAGGCAGACGCGGTCGCGATCCCGAAAAGACATTACGTGAGGCCGGTGAACGAAGTGCTCGCGCGTCAACTCCTCACCACACATCGTCAATGCCCTGGGGAATCACTGGAGGAAGATCTTCGTGACCTGAATGTACTCGTTCAGAACTGTAACTACAAGGATGTCACGGCTAAACAGCACATGGAACTCACCATCTGGGACACCTACATGGCTGGAGTCTGGTCCAACTATGTCAGACAGCACCTGCTCGAAAAGGGCGCCCTCGACCTAGAAGAGGCGGTAAAACTATCCACCTCATTAGAGGTAGCTTTCCAGGGCCTAAATGCTTTCCCTTCCGGCCACGCGATTTCCTTGTGGGCGGCCATCATCCGACCCGTGTGCTCCCTATGCCTCAGTCTAATAAAAGTTGTGGGTCAGTTGAACTCCCATGACACACATCGGGGTTCCCTAAACCCTGGCCCATAAAAGCTCAGCCTCCCCAAACAGTGGGCTCCCCGTCCAAAAACAGTCCCTCCCTCACACAGTGTGTACTCCCACTCCGCCACGCAGTTCATACATCCTTCCCCCTCAGTGTGCACTCCCCCTCCCCAACCAGTATGTGCTCGCCCTCCCCAAACAGCACAGTCCCCTTGAGCTTGTTCCATTATTTAACTTGATAATGGATAATCTGCACCGCAACTCAATTTACCTTGCAGATTCTCCTTCATCTGACTATTGGTTACCCATCAATCTCGCTTTTGGAGATTTTAGTTGACATGGGGACATGGGGAGAAAGTGCAAACTCCCTTTGCAAACAGTCACCCGAGGTCGGAATTGAACCCGGGACCCTCTAGCCCGCATGGTCTCCCATCAGGGAGATTTGTTTATTTCTATCCATCAAATCCAGTCTTTTTATAATTTAAAACCTCCCAAATTCAGGCAATATCTGATTTAACGACTGCCCATTTGGTCTACAAAGGACCACAGTCCACTCCCACACCACACATTAAACACGCTCTTAATACACACAAGGCAGATAGAGGTGGCCAATAAAGTTTGCCAATGTTGTCTGAATCCAACGAATAAACTTTAAATTATTTCAGTGTATGGCCATATTCAATTGTTGCTGTGATTTGCCTTCACAGATATTCAGCGAGTGACCATCGTTATGAAACCCGCTTCCTGAGTTTAGCTTCTTGCTCTTTTCTGATATCCCCCTCGCCTCCTAACTTCTGCAGTGCCGGATAATCATTTATGGAAGCAGCTTTCGATAATGTTTTGGGAATAAGTAACCTTTGATAAAGCTCTGTTTGCGGAAAAACTAAGATGAGCAATTAAAGCACAATTTGGTTAATGTGTCGTGTTGCGGCTGAAACCTTTTGTGACAAAAAGCGCTTTAATCAACAGACAAGTAGATTGAAGTTGTACAATATTGCTGCGTATTGGTTTTTTTCTAAATTATTTTTATTCAAATTTTTGGCAAAAACATAATTTTTTGCATAACTGTATGCAACAATTAACAGAACAAAATAAATGTTAACCATATCTACAAAGAAAAGAACAATACAACGCAAAGGTCCCCCACCCCAATGCTGCTGCTGCTGATCTTTACTGCTCTCCTAGAAAGTCGAGAAACGGCTATGACCTCCGAGAACATGGATCCTCTCAAGGCAAACTTTATTTTCTGGAGACTGAGAAACCCAGCCATGTCACTAACCCAGGTCTCTACACTCGGGGGCTTCGAGTCACTCCACATTAAAAGGATCCGTATATGGGCTACCAGGGAGGCAAAGGCTAATACGTCAGCCTCTTTTGCTTCCTGAACTCCCGGATCATCTGACACACCAAAGATCGCTATCTCTGGACTCGGCAATACCCACGTGCCTTAGCAAAACCCTGCCAGAATCCCTTAAGGCTCTTAAGGGATGCCGGCTCGGGCATGGACATATGGACATGATCTGCAGGGCTTCACACACATTTATCCTCAACCCCAAAGAGTTTGCTCATCCTGGTTACCGTCATGTGCGCGCGGTGGACCAACTTAAACTGGTTGAAGCTAAGCCTGGCACTTGATGAGGAGGAATTGACCCTGTTTAGGGAATCTGGCCACAGGCCTGCATCCAGCTCCCTGCCTAGCACCTTCTCCCATTTGCCCTTAAGTTCATGGGGCTTCCTCCATCTCCTGAAGTTCCTGGTAGATGTCCTACACCTTCCCCTCCCGTACCCAGGTGCCGGAGACCACCCTATACTGCGTGGGGGTAGCAATGGAAATGACACCACCTGCTCTTTCAGAAATGCGTGTACGTGAAGGTATCTGAAAGCGTTTCCAGGGGGCAAACTGAATTCCCCTCCAGCGGTTTCAGGCTGGGAAAGGTCCCGTCTATGAACAGGATTTCTGATTCTGATGGACTTTGGCAATATCTCGGGGTACAAACTAAACGAGAAGAAAAGCGAGATGACATCCTTTTAATTCCGGCTCTCTGCCAGCTTTGAAACCCTCCATCTATCCTGCCCGGGAGAAATCTGTGTTTGTTGCATATCAGGGTCCAGCCTGAGGCTCCCTCCACCCTCCTGTGCCTTCTCCACTGACCCCAGATCTTTAATGTTGCCACCACCACCGGACTAGATGAGTAGCAGGCCAGCGAGAACAGCAGTGGTGCCGTTACACGTGCCCCTAGGCTGGTACCTTTGCATGAGGCCGCCTCTAACCACTCCCATGTCGCTCCTCCCCAACAACCATTTCATAATCATGGCTATGTTAGCTGCCCAAAGTTAGCTGTAAAAGTTCGGCAGTGCCAGCCCCCCCCCCCCCCCCCAACTGCGCTCCAAGAACAGTCTCTTTACATGAGGGGTCTTATTTGCCCATACGAATCCCAAGATAATCTTGTTCACCCACTTAAAAAAGGACTTAGGGTGAAGCTGGGAAGGCACTGAAAGACCAAAAGGAATCTGGGGAGAACCATCATCTTAACGGTCTGCACCGTTTTAGCAAAAAACAATCTTGATACAAGCCGCTCGGAAACCAAACGGCAAACTACTCAAAATCCTTAACTCGCCGGGAAAATCATTTTTCTCCAAAATGAATAGTTGGCAAAAAATAGTAAATTTAGATGCAAGCCGCTCTGAAACCAAACGGCAAATTCCTCAAAATGCTTAACTAGCCGAGAAAATCACTTTTTATCCAAAGTGAATGTTTGGCACAAAATAGTTAATTTTGATGCAAGGCGCTCTGAAACTCAACGGCAAATTGCTAAAAATGCTTAACTATCCTAGAAAATCACTTTTTATCCAAAATGAATGGTTGGCAAAAAATAGTAAATTTAGATGCAAGACGCTCTGTAACCAAACGGTAAATTACTCAAAATGCTTAACTAGCCGTGAAAATCACTTTTTATTCAAAATGAACGGTTGGCAAAAAATAGTTAATATTGATGTAAGGCGCTCTGAAACTAAACGGCAAATTGCTACAAATGCTTAACCAGCCGAGAAAATCACTTTTAATCCAAAATGATTAGTTGGCAAAAAATAGTTAATTTTGATGCAAGCCGCTCTGAACCTAAACGCCAAATTGCTAAAAATGCTTAACTAGCCGAGAAAATCACTTTTTATCCAAAATGAATGGCTGGCAAAAAATAGTTAATTTTGATGGAAGCTGCTCTGAAACTAAACGATAAATTGCTCAAAATGCTTAACCATCACTTTTGAAAATCACTTTTAAAAATCACTTTTTATCCAAAATGAATAGTTGGCAAAAAAATAGTAAATTTAGATGCAATCCGCTCTGAAACCAAGCGGCAAATTACTCAAAATGCTTAACTAGCCGAGAAAATCACTTTTTATCCAAAGTGCATGTTTGGCATAAAATAGTTAATTTTGATGCAAGATCTTCTGAAACTAAACGGCAAATTGCTAAAAACTAGCCGAGAAAATCACTTTTTATCCAAAATGAATAGTTGGCAAAAAAATAGTAAATTTAGATGCAATCCGCTCTGAAACCAAACGGCAAATTGCTAAAAACTAGCCGAGAAAATCACTTTTTATCCAAAATGAATAGTTGGCAAAAAATAGTTAATTTTGATGTAAGCTGCTCTGAAAATAAACGGCAAATTGCTAAAAATGCTTCAATAGCCGAGAAACTCACATTTTATCCAAAATGACTAGTTGGCAAAAAAATAGTTAATTTTTATGCAAGCCGCTCTGAAACTAAACGGCAAATTGCAAAAAATGCCGAACTAGCCGAGAAAATCACTTTTTATCCAAAATGAATATTTGGCAAAAAAGATAGTAAATTTTGATGCAAGCCGCTCTGAAACCAAACGGCATATTAGTCAAAATGCTTAATTCGCCGAGAAAATCCACTTTTTCTGGTTGACAGAAAAATAGTAAATTTAGATGCAATCCGCTCTGAAGCTAAACGATAAATTACTGAAAATGCTTAACTAGCCGTGAAAATCACTTTTTATCCAAATGAATGGTTGCCAAAAAATAGTAAATTTAGACGCAAGACGCTCAGAAACCAAACGGCAAATTACTCGAAATGCTTAATTTGCCAAGAAAATCACTTTTTATCCAAAATGAATGGCTGGCAAAAAATAGTTAATTTTGATGCAAGCTGCTCTGAAAATCAACGGCAAATTGCTAAAAATGCTTAACTAGCCGAGAAAATCACTTTTTATTCAAAATGAACAGTTGGCAAAAAAATAGTTAATATTGATGTAAGGCGCTCTGAAACTGAACGGCAAATTGCTAAAAATGCTTAACTTGCCGAAAAAAAATCACTTTTTATCCAAAATGAATAGTTGGCAAAAAATAGTAAATTTAGATGCAAGACACTGTGAAACCAAACGGCAAATTCTTCAAAATGCTTAAATCTCCGAGAAAATCACTTTTTATCCAAAATGAATAGTTGGCAAAAAAAATAGTAAATTTAGATGCAATCCGCTCTGAAACCAAGCGGCAAATTACTCAAAATGCTTAACTAGCCGAGAAAATCACTTTTTATCCAAAGTGCATGTTTGGCATAAAATAGTTAATTTTGATGCAAGATCTTCTGAAACTAAACGGCAAATTGCTAAAAACTAGCCGAGAAATCACTTTTTATCCAAAATGAATAGTTGGCAAAAAAATAGTAAATTTAGATGCAATCCGCTCTGAAACCAAACGGCAAATTGCTAAAAACTAGCCGAGAAAATCACTTTTTATCCAAAATGAATAGTTGGCAAAAAATAGTTAATTTTGATGTAAGCTGCTCTGAAAATAAACGGCAAATTGCTAAAAATGCTTCAATAGCCGAGAAACTCACATTTTATCCAAAATGACTAGTTGGCAAAAAATAGTTAATTTTTATGCAAGCCGCTCTGAAACTAAACGGCAAATTGCAAAAAATGCCGAACTAGCCGAGAAAATCACTTTTTATCCAAAATGAATATTTGGCAAAAAAGATAGTAAATTTTGATGCAAGCCGCTCTGAAACCAAACGGCATATTAGTCAAAATGCTTAATTCGCCGAGAAAATCCACTTTTTCTGGTTGACAGAAAAATAGTAAATTTAGATGCAATCCGCTCTGAAGCTAAACGATAAATTACTGAAAATGCTTAACTAGCCGTGAAAATCACTTTTTATCCAAAATGAATGGTTGCCAAAAAATAGTAAATTTAGACGCAAGACGCTCAGAAACCAAACGGCAAATTACTCGAAATGCTTAATTTGCCAAGAAAATCACTTTTTATCCAAAATGAATGGCTGGCAAAAAATAGTTAATTTTGATGCAAGCTGCTCTGAAAATCAACGGCAAATTGCTAAAAATGCTTAACTAGCCGAGAAAATCACTTTTTATTCAAAATGAACAGTTGGCAAAAAAATAGTTAATATTGATGTAAGGCGCTCTGAAACTAAACGGCAAATTGCTAAAAATGCTTAACTTGCCGAAAAAAAATCACTTTTTATCCAAAATGAATAGTTGGCAAAAAATAGTAAATTTAGATGCAAGACACTGTGAAACCAAACGGCAAATTCTTCAAAATGCTTAAATCTCCGAGAAAATCACTTTTTTTTAATCCAAAAGAATAGTTGACAAAAAAAATAGTTAATTTTGATGCAAGCCGCTATGAAACTAAACGGCAAATTGCTGAAAAATCTTAACTGGACGAGAAAATCACTTTTTATCCAAAATGAATAGTTGGCACAAAATAGTTAATTTTGATACAAGCCGCTCTGAAACCAAACGGTAAATTACTCAAAATGCTTAATTCGTCGAGAAAATCACTTTTTATCCAAAATGACTGGTTGACAAAAAAATAGTAAATTTAGATGCAAGCCGCTCTGAAACCAAACGGCAAATTACTCGAAATGCATAATTCGCCGAGAAAATCACTTTTTATCCAAAATGAATAGTAAGCATAAAATCGTTAATCTTGCTGCAAGACGCTCTGAAACTGAACGGGAAATTGCTAAAAATGCTTAACTAGCCGAGAAAATCACTTTTAAGCATTTTGACAACCTGCTTGCATCAAAATTCACTCTTCTTTGCCAAGCAGTCTTTTTTGGCATAAAAGTGATTTTCTCGGCGAAATACGCATATTGACAAACTGCTTGCCTCAAAATTCACTATATTTTTGCCAAACAGTGTTTTCTGGCATAAAAGTAATTTTCTCTGCGCATTTTGACAAACTGCTTGCATCAAAATTCTCTATTTTTTTCCCCACCAGTCCATTCTGGCATAAAAGTGATTTCCTAGACGAATTTAGCGTTTTGACGAGCTGGTTTGATTTGATATCCACTATTCTTTGCCAAACCTTCTTTTTAGGGAGAAAATTGATTTTCTGGGCGAATTAAGATAAATAGATAGATCGATATAAATCTAGCTATATCGATGGATTGATACATATATAGATAGATAGATCGATGGAGAGAGCGGTAGATTGATAGGTAGGTAGACAGATAGATAGATCGATAGATAGCTAGCTAGATAGATAGATAGCTAGATAGATAGATAGATAGATAGATAGATAGATAGATAGATAGATAGATAGATAGATAGATAGATAGATAGATAGATAGATACAGATGCAGATAGATATATAGATAGATATATAGTTCGATCGATATAGAGATAGATAGATAGATCAACAGTAATAGAGTTACCTATGTGTACGGATAGATAGTTAGATAGATAAATATATAGGCAGATCTTTAGATTCATAGATGAATAGATAGATACATAGATAGATAGATAGACAGATAGACAGATATATAGATAGATAAATAGATTGATAGAAAGATAGATATATAGATGAATAGTTACATAGATAGACAAATAGATTCATAGATAGATAGAGCGATAGGTTGATAGATAGATAGATATATAGATGAATAGATACATAGATAGACAAATAGATTCCTAGATAGATAGATGGATATAAATAGAGCTATATAAATAGATAGACACATAGATAGGTAGATAGATAGATAGATAGATAGATAGATAGATAGATAGATAGATAGATAGATAGATAGATAGATAGATAGATAGATAGATAGATAGATAGATAGATAGATAGATAGATAGATAGATAGATAGATAGATAGATAGATAGATAGATAGATAGATAGATAGATAGATAGATAGATAGATAGACAGATGGATGGTAAAATCGCTAGATTGAAATGTAGATAGACAGATAGTTGGATAGATGGATAGACAGATAGATCGATCGATAGGTAAATAGATAGATAGATAGACAGGTCGCTAGATTGATAGATAGATAGATAGATAGATAGATAGCAAATGCTTAATTCGACGAGAAAATCACTTCTATGCCAGAAAACTGTTTAGCAAAAAATAGTGAATTTTGAGGCAAGCAGTTGTCAAAATGCTTAATTCGCAGAGAAAATCACTTTTATGCCAGAAAACACTGTTTGGCACAGAAATAGTCAATTTTCAGGCAAGCAGTTTGTCAAAATGCTTAATTCGCCGAGAAAATCACTTTTATGCCAAAAAAGACTGTTTGCCAGAGCAGAGTGAATATTGATGCAAGTAGGTTGTCAAAATGACAAAATTCACTATGTTTTGCTAAACAGTCTTTTCTGGCATAAAAGTTATGTTCTCGGCGAATAAAGCATTTTGACAAACTGCTTGAATCAAAATTCACTATTTTTTGCCAAATATTCTTTTTTGGCAGAAAAGTGATTTTCTCGGCAAATTAAGCATTTTGACCAACTGCTTGCATCACAATTCACTATGTTTTGCTAAACAGTCTTTTA